>NC_056732.1:1356556107-1356763607 GCF_019279795.1 Protopterus annectens | reverse complement strand
GGAGCATGTCTGACAGCTCTGGGTTTGACATAGCTTTGTATGTTAGGCAGAGATCGCCTCTAAGTAGGTGATAAGAAATGGAGTAAATCTGGAGTTCTTTTAGACGGTCTGCATAGGTCATCTATTTGAGGCTGGTAATACTCTTTGTGATGTATTTCTGCAGCCTTTCCAGTTGTTGTAGATGTCTTGTGAGGTACATACCAAAAGTACTCTATAATGAGTCTAACAAGTGATGAGTAGAGGGGAGCAATGTCCTCTTTTTTCCTGGATGAGAAACCTTTTGTGATGAGGTATGCCATGTAGAAGGATTTCCTGACTACTGTGGCGATGTGATTATCAAAGGAGACTACTGTCCACCTGTGTCCCAAGGTCTCTTATCACACTTTTGGTGTTAAGTAGACTATCACCTATGTGGTAGTTCATGGGTACAGAGTTTTTACCAAAGGGGATGACAATGTACTTTTTGGCATTAAGCTTGAGGACTTGTCTCAGTGAGGCCTTTTTATAGGATGTCCACATCATTAGGAGTTTCGATTATGGCTCTTAGTTTGCAGTCATCTGTGAACTTCATTAGCCAAAGACCTTCTGTGTTAGCCTGTACTTCAGAGAAGTAGATACCAAACAGAAGAGGACCCAGGACTGAACCCTGTGGTATTCCACATATCACTGGTCTGAAGTCGGATTTGGAGTCTGCTACTTTCACAGTGTGGGTTCTGTCAGTGAGCCAGTTGGCAACCCATCTTGTGACATAGGGATTTATACCTAGTTTAGTGAGTTTATTTATAATTCCAGAGTGGGGGGATGGTGTTGAAAGCCTTGGTGAGATCTAGATAGGCTGTTTGATCCACCTTACTCTCGTCTACGGCTTTGGTGACTGCTTCAAAGAAGTCTATCAGATTTAGGAGACATGATCTGCCTTTTACAAACCTGAACTGGGTGGGGTCCAGAGTTTGGAGATTACCAATGTCTTTGTTTATAAATTCCATGATGATATGTTCCATAGCTTTGCAGAACAGGCTCGTCAGTCTAATAGGGCAGTAGTTCCCGGGGTCCGTGGTCACTCCTCTTTGTGGTTTGGGATAACTGTCACTGTGTGCCATTTAGTGGGCACAAAGCCTGAGGTGAGGCTATGATTGAACATGGTACTTAGGTGGGGTGCCAGTTTGTTCTGTAGTTCATGTAGAATACAGCCTGAGATGTTGTCAGGTCCCATGGATGCTGTGTGTTCCTGGCTTTGGAGAGTGTGGTTTTTACCTGTGCAGCCATGATTACAGGAACTTTGCATTCTTCTGGTATAAAAACACAAGCAAGGCAACAAGGTAAATATCCAAAAGCACCACACGGTCTGGCAATGAAAGCACAACTCAATAACTGCTCGGCTCGAACAGGTGACACAGGGTTTATTATCAAACACAAAGACAAACAAAGAAAGAAACTTCCAAAATACGTGAAACATCAGTTAAGCGCTTTCATCTGATTAAAACAGACTTCATCAGAACACTGTAGTCATGACTCTCCATCAATTAAATACACTTTTAGGCGCCAAAAAAGTTTTTGAATTTAAAAAGACAGTACTCACTTAAAAACCTTCCCAATGTTTCAGTATAAAAACAAATAATAAACATCAATGAAACATATAAATAGGACATATAAATGGAACATATAACTCACTACATACATATCATAAAAAATGTTGCATAAAAAAATAATAATAATAATAGTGAATGTTGTACAAAAAAATACAAAATGTACAGACTATAAAATGTAAAAAATGTAGCAGAATATAAAACAATAGATCGGTACCATACCAAAATATCATTTGCATACAATAACTATATAACATTATGCCATAACCAAAAACGGTTTAATACTAATATGATCATTAATACCCGGTGGCCTTGTGGCATCTGTTAAAATCTGCCATCTGCTTTTTTTTAAACCTAAAAGAGCCTTTGAATTGCCACCACAAGATAATATATTGACATAATCAATAATAGCAAATTTTAAAAAGTGTGAATCACCACTTTTATGTATATGCCAACTTTTTTGGCACCTAAAAGTGTATTTAATTGATGGAGTCTGTTTTAATCAGATGAAAGTGCTTAACTGGACCTTGCAAAAGCCTTCGACACAATACCCCACTCGAGCATCATAAATAAGCTTACCAGCTTAACTATCAACCCCTATATCACAAGATGGGTTGCAAACTGGCTCAGAGATAGAACCCACATGGTCAGAATCGCAGGTGCCATGTGCGAATCCAAACCAGTTACAAGTGGCATCCCACAGGGCTCAGTTCTGGGACCTCTCTTGTTCGGTATATAGTTCTCTGAGGTTCAGGCTAACACGGGGGGATTATGGCTGACAAAGTTCGCAGATGACTGCAAACTGGGGGCCATAATCTAATCTGTAGCTGACACAAGCATCCTCCAAAAGGGTCTCACAGAGACAGATGCTTGGTGCCAGAGCCACAGCCTCAAGCTAAATGCTAAAAAGTGCATAGTCATCACCTTTGGGAAAAACAAGGTGCCCACAAATTACCACATAGGTGGTAATCCATTAAGTACGGAAGAAGTAATTAGAGATTTGGGGACCAACGTAGATAGTAATCTCTCCTTTGATAATCATGTTGCCAAAGTGGTTAGAAAGACCTTCTATATAGCCCACCTTATCACGAAAGGGTTCGCATCTAGATCAAGAGAGGTCATTGTGCCCCTCTACTCATCACTCATCAGGCCCATAATTGAATACAATGCCCCTTTTGGGATGTACCTTACCCGACACCTGCAGCAACTGGAGAGACCCCAAAAGTACCTCATCAAGAGGATCATGGGCTACAAACAGATGTCCTATGCAGCTCGACTAAAGAAACTCCAGCTCTACTCAGTTGCTTACCACCTACTCAGAGGCGATCTATGCCTGACGTACAAAGCCATGTCAAACCCAGAATTAATGGACATGCTCCACCTCAAAAAATTCAAGTCCCTTAGAGCTACACACTCCAGGGACCTAAACCTCAGCACAAAAATAAATAGGACATGCTGGAGGGACAGATTCATTTCCCAGAGGCTCCCCTCACTCTTGAATAGAATCCCAATTCATGTTAGACATAGCCCCTCGCTGACCCTCTTCAAGCGAAATCTGGACGCGTGGATGAGAAATCGCAAATTCACCCCTGGGATCTCTTCTGTGTCCCTGCTAGACAGAGGCACAGTAAACTAATCTTAAAAGGGTACCTTCTGTGACCTACTTTACAGAGGCACAGTAGGCTAATCTAATAGGAAGGCGGAAGCCAAATACACTCTGGCTAGGCTTATAAATGCCCTAGGGCAGATAGCCTAGTATCTACCTATGAACCTATGAGGTTTCACGTATTTTGGAAGTTTCTTTCTTTGTTTGTCTTTGTGTTTGATAATAAACCCTGTGTCACCTGTACGAGCCAAGCAGTTATTGAGTTGGGCTTTCGTTGCCAGACTGTGTGGTGCTTTTGGATATTTACCTTGTTGCGTTGCTTGTGTTTTTGTTGAGATAGTCGTGGTTTGGTATGAATAGCACTCATGAAGAGTCTCAGGCTTTATTGAACAGGGACAAGATTCTTAAAATTCAAACTGAGATTTCCACTCTCAAGGAGGAAGTATCCCGGCTTATTGACTTAGTGGGACGTACCCTTACAATGCCGAAGCCGGCTGATAGTTGTAAGCAGGAGGTTTTATCTTCCATTGATGTTGTACCTGCTACCAATCGTGTTGATATTAGCATACAGATGGCCATACCAAACAGGCAAGAGAAATGTGCCGGGCAGTTATTGAGTTGGGCTTTCGTTGCCAGACCGTGTGGTGCTTTTGGATATTCTTCTGGTATAGAGATGAGCCCTTTAGGGGGTGTGAGGGGGGTAAAGTTAGCACTGAACCTATCTGCCAGGATGTTCGCAATATCAGTTGGTTCTGTATATTTAGTGCTTGTGCTGTAACTCAGAGCAGAGCTAAGTGTTGCCATTGAGATTCTTGACATAGCTATAGAATGCTTTGTGGTTGTCTTTAGAATCAGTGGCGATTTTGTTTTCGTAACTAGCTTTGGAGGATTTTATGACGGATCTCAGCTTCTTACTGAGGCTAACCAGGGAGTTCCCCCAATCATGGCATTTTACTCTTTTTTGCAACAGTATCTTTCCTCTGTTGTAGAGTTTGTTTATGGCAGGGGGACCACCAGATTGGCTTCCTTTTTTTGGAGGATAGTATATTTGTTCTGTTACGGACAGCACGATCCATGCACTCATGTAAGTGCTTATAAAGTGCATTTGTGTAGGATTCAGCAGTCATACCTCTATTGTCCGTCTGCATGGGTGTCGTGAAGTTTAATACTTCTATCTTAAGAAGCATGAAGTTGGCTTTGGAGAAATGTTTTACAGTAGTTAGGGGGCAGGATGTGGATGTGTAGGTGATTAGCTTGTGGTCGGATCTGACCAACGGGGAACTGACCTCTGGTGTGGAACAACAGTCGCCCATGCTGGTAATGACTAGGTCTAGAATATTACTGCCCTTGGTGGGGGTGTGGATAAGTTGATCCAAGGCACTGGAATTTATGAATTCCAGAAAACGTTGAGCAAAACAATTGGTACAGGAGTAGTTTTCCCAGTTAATGGTGGGGCAGTTGAAATTGCCCATTATTAGGGTGTTGGGTTGTACCCTAATATTTTCCAGTGTATCAGGAAATGAGGAGTGGAAATCCTGGGGCATGGTGGGGGATCTGTAGCAAGCTACAATTTGGGTTGTGGTCTTGCCCAGAGTTAGTTGCACTTGGATAAGCTTGGATGCATTAGGCTTAGCAACTAGCCTGTAAGTGTGGATATCCTTAATGAATATGGACACACCTCAGCCTTTAGTGTTTCATTCCAGGTTAGGTGGCTGAAAGATGTGGTATGAATTATAGCCTGGCAATCCAGGGGTGCTCTCTGGCGCCTTGAACCAGGTCTCTGTCACTGCACAGATGTCAATGTGCAGTGAAGTCAGCATTTCCCCAATGTACACACTTCAGAAATGTCTGACTTCTGACTTTCTACTCTCAAAAACAAAAAAAAGTAACACTTTGTTTCATTATATTCCAGTATACACATAATACATTTGACCTGTTTTCTCAAAAAAGAAAAAAAATAGCACAAGAATTCTCAGCACACTAGTCAACACAGACTGTGGATTTCAAAAAGTTTTTCTAATACTCTGTATGTCAGTTACTGTTTCATGTTTTAAACACACTACTTTTCCTCACTTTGAATTAACTAGGGAAATGTCCAAAGTGCTTCCCCAATTGACAAATAATTTGACATAGTGTTTTAATGTTTATAAATCATTTATTTATTTTCTATGCTTAAAATGCAACAAGCTGCTTCTTACGGTTTGGAAATTCAGCAAAAATTGACAGTGCTTGCTACTTGTCTCAATAATTTATTTCTTGAGTATCTTGAGTACATGCTTCATGATACAAGACCATTTTCCAACAAATTCCTTTTGACAGCTTAGTACATTAATTGTACATATACTAGGAAACACACTTCCCCAAATTATGATACCCTTCTTTTTCATATCACTTTGGTGAAACATTTAATAGCAGTTGTCATTCTGCCACTGCTCACATGCCATACATTTCTTATGAAATTTGGTTTAACAAATAATGACACTAATTTGTCTCTCTCAGAGTCTAGATGTTAAGCTTTTTACCTTTAGGTATGGTAAAAGAGAAGCATCTCTCCATGCTTAGAATTCAGTTAAGAATTCACTTAACAATGCACTTTGAATTTTACCTTTATAAAATGCACAGCAATCTAATGTTAATTCAAAATCTTTTTTTTTTTTTTAGCTGTGATTCTTCCTGATGTCATTCTTATTGCTCGAGATTTTCTTCAAGTCTGTGTGGAGCATTTCCCAGCTCAGTTATTTCTTCCCTATGTTTAGAATAAGCACCTTGTAGTTCTTTTTAGTATGATTTTGTCTCCTCCCCGGGACCTTTATGGGATCTATACTAGTTACAGCAATTGTTTCTATATCATTATGACTTTAGAACTGCATCTTCTACAGCATTTTTAATTTCTCTCTCTCTCTCTCTCTCTCTCTCTCTCTCTCTCTCTCTCTCTCATTGTGCTAGACATTACAATGCTCTGTTTAAGTTAAACACCAAGGTAGAGAGCAACATATCTGCACACATTTTTGAATCTTGCATGTGCAAGTTGATTACTTATTAAGGTCATCAAGTGGCACAATTAGATTAGTAACAGTACTTGTGATTATAGTAACAGGAGATACAAGATTTAGTTCCAGGTATTTGGAAATGGAACTAATTCAGTCTTGGAGCATTTAACTTGTCAGAAGTTTGTTATGGTGGAAAAATAATATTGTATAAATGCACAATAATATTTTGTTGTGCATCTCCATAAAAATAATTTGAAATAGTACTAATAAACATTAAAAAGTGTGATCAAAAACTGTGATTCCTCAAATAGTGAAAAGAAATCTCCTTCTAACAGCTTATGATCTCTACTACTTATATATACCAACTGCAGAGTGCTGCCACAAAGTAAGAGGAATTCTCCAAGATACTGCAGTATTGATCTTAGTATGGTAGTTGTGATATTTATACATAAACCCGGCACTGTTTTTGTTCAAACTACAACAAATCTGTGAGCTGCACATAAACATTATAAAATCTGTAACTGTTATTTAGGGACAAGATAAAGAACTATCAAACACGAACTATGAGGACATGAGTGAAAATATGTTGAAGATATGTGCTTGCTTCTCTGCACAATGTACAACAATGTATATAAGGCTTTCAAGTTTGATTGAAAATGTGCATGTTCTTTTGGAAAGAATAACTATATATATAAAATATTAAATGTGCAAAAGCTATGCAAAAATATGAGAAAGAAAATGTAATTTGCTGCCCTTAGCTGTAGGGAGTAAAATCTGGGGAAGGGCAGCTATGCTGAGCAAGTAATTGCTTAGACTTGAGTCTGTAATTAACTCCAGCTTTTATTCCTGTGTGGAAATTACAAGCCATAAGGAAAAAAACTCATTAAGTAAAACAGGCAGAGCTGGTTTCTCCAAGGTTTTACCATATGGAAGGATTCCAGAAAGTGCCATGGATTATGGTTCACTGAGGAGAAAAGCTTTAATAAAATGGTGTAAATGGTATGCCTTAATTTGTGGATCCATTACAAGAAATCCCTCCAGTGGTCAGATGGGATGACTCTCCCTCCAGAGACATTGAACTGGCAGTCATAATTTTATTGTTTTTGTGAAGGCTGCCAGCCTAGCTAGATAGAATTTTGTAAATAATTCTATGTCATTTGTAAATATTAATGTAATTCACAGGCTGTTTACAAATGTAAGAAAACTGTTATATGTTCTGAGCATCAAAAATGTAACCACAGTGCACCTTGCTGGAGGAAAACTGATAAGTAAAGCATTGTATGACTGATCTCAAGCTTGAAGACAGGATGTCTGGACTAAGGAATTCTTTCTGTTGTCTTAGGACAAGAGTTAATTACTAGATTTTACGTGCAAAATGTCTTTTATTGCTGTGGCTTCCTGCAGGTACAGATTACAAAACGAAATGTAAATTTTAAGTTCTGTGAGCCTGAGAAACTAAATCAGAACTGTTAAAAATTATGTAATCTGAAATGACTCAGCAGTACTGTGTTATCAATTTAAGGACAAAAAGAAAGGAGAGCATGCTGGGATTTTGTCTGAACCTGAACACATCAACTCACCAGCACTCTGCTTTTGCTCTGTGAGTAGGATCTTAGATCTTAGTATTTCTCTTAGAGTTAAATAGACATTTAGCCGAATTAGTCTAGCTGTTTTCTATATTTATGTCAGACTATTCTACAGTATTATTTTAAAGCATTTTCCTGTGATTTCTGAACTCTGTAATGCCACTGTGTTGAAGTAACAAATATTGTCTTGTGTTTTTATTATTTATTATTAAATATTTTAAACCTTTCAACTGTAGCTGTTTTCTGTAAAGGTAATTTAAGCTCTTATAGTACATTACATGTTTTTGGTGATACTGTACAAGCCACTCCGATAGCTTTAGCCCTGGGTCACACGTACTATTTGGATAACAGTAATATTACACAGTGAAATTTGTCACCCTTTGGGAAGGGCCTTATTAGTAGCTGATAAGAGTAGTTGGTAGCAGTAATTATTACCTTATAGCCTGGCAGGAGGGGGCATAGCTGGAGAACCTGTGCCAGCATTCCCCAGGAGTGTCTGTGTGTTTGTATATAAACCAAATCTCAAAGTATGTGTGTGTCAGCTACTTGGGCAGGGACAAGAAGCACTGGTTGGACAGAGAGGGTACTGGAAGTTTTGGCTTGACTACTCAGCTAAGATCTGAACCCTATACCTGTGCCAGTGGGGAGTCTTACTGGGGATCTGGAGAGAAAGGGAGAAACCAGCTTCAGACTAACTGTGATCTCTGTGTCTTCTTAAGGGAAATTGGACTTTACTGTGTGTGTACTTGTTATCCTTACCAATGTGCATGCCCCTCACTGGTGCTAGTGGTGAGGATTGCGGCTCCTTGATTACTGGGCCAATGTACGGGCATCACATATTAATTGCTTGGCAGTGGTGGGAGACCCACATCAAATATTAATTATTTGATTGTGGTGAGTTAGCCACATCACATACTAATTGGCTTGTAGTGGTGTGGACATTGAATTCCAGTAACTTGCATACAGTGATCACTGAAGGTGTTGTTGTACTCTAAATCAGCCATGCAGTGAATATTCAAAGTTCAGCTCACACTTGTTTTATTTCTTTTGTTAGCTTAGTCAGAGAGAGCAGGCAAGCATGTCAGCAGAGGAGTATGGCAGGCTGACAAGGAGCCAGTTGGCTGAGATGTGCCAGACCAAGGGACTGGTGCATGGAAACCTGACTAAGACAGACATGATTGCAGCTTTGGTCACAGTTGAATCAGAAAACAGCAATCAGGAGGATGATCAGACTGGCTGTGGAGATGTACAACACTCAGAGAATGGACAGCTCAACCTTTCTGCAGAGGACTTAAAAATCCATCTGGAGATAAAGAGTCTTGAGTTGGAGGCCAGGCATTTGGAAATAGAAGCTATGGAGAAGGAAAGGCAAAGGCAGCATGAAAAGGAGATGCTGACTTTTCGCCAGTCATGAAGGTAATGGGGGAAGGGAGTAATTGAACCCCAGAAGCACAAAAGGTCAGTAAATTTTTTCCGCAGTTTGCAGAGGGGGATAATTGTGATAGTTCCATTCATGTTTGAGAGGATATGTAAACAGTATGATGTTGACCAAAGGCTCTGGGTACGGTTCCTGACCCCCTTACTGCATGGTAAAGTTGTAACTGTGTTGTCCAAGATATCTGATGATGAAATTTTTTATTATACTGCTGTTAAGAATTGTTTGTTAGACTTTTTTAAGCTAATAACTGAAACTTATAGGAAAAAGTTTTGTGAGCATAGATGCAAGGCAGATGAAAGTGTGTGTGAATATGTTGCTGAACTGAGCACTTATTTTCATAGGTGGGTGAGTGGATGTCAGGTCACCACTTTTGAAGGGCTGGCAGACCTTTAGGTGAGGGAACAAGCCCTTAGCACTTTGTCTGAGGACATGCAGATCTGGTTAGCTGATAGACAATGTGCTACTTCAGATAAGTTGGGGAAGAAGGGAGACCTATACCTAACATCCATGGTATTCCTGCACAGGAAAGGGGCACCCAGTGCGGCTCATGGGTCTAAGGGAACCCATGGTGGGCAGCCCAGACTGCCCCAACAAAATCTGACAGTAGCAGGGGAAGCCACTAGTCCAGGTACACATCCAGGATCTAGGGTTAAATGTTCTAAATGCAACCAGTGGGGCCATGTGACATATAGTAGTCCATGGAGGCAAGGTGGGAAGCAAAAGGTGAGGGAGCCAGTAAGTAGGAAGGACAAAGTGCAAACAGTAGGTTGTCTTGAGGCAACAAGGGTACCAAACTACCACCAGCGTTTATATCCTATAGTAGTGAATGGCAAAGAGAGCATTGCTAAGAGAGACATAGCCTCTGACATAACCATTGTGAAGCCTGCAATTGTTACAGAGGAGCACTACTTGCCTGGGCAATCTACTCCAGTCAGAGCTTTAGGAGGGACCCCATTCCAAATACCTTTGGCTAGGGTTCACCTTGACTGGGAGGGTGGAAAAGGATGCCAGCAAGTAGGTGTGTTTGAGGATATCCCTGCAGATGCGCTGAAAGGGAATGATTTTGATAATACAGTACCATGCGCTCATGCACTTACACACAGTCAGGCTTGGAGACAAGCATGTCAGTCTGGTAGCCTGAGGGAGAGCCAGATAGACTGCACCCTTGCAGCCAAGACTGGTGAGATGGTTATTTCAGGGAGGGAGCTACCCTGTAGCAGTGAGACTGAATGTGAGCCACAGCTGCTTATGGGTACTGATGGTCCCTTGGACAGAGTGACTGCAAGGGCAGAGGTGGGTAGTAGTACCCAGGCTGACAGTGAGGCACCACTGTCTGAGGATACTAGACTTCCTGTGGAAGGAGAGCTGTGAAGGATTACAAAGAGAGAGTTGAGACAGGCTCAGCTCTCAGACCCTATATTACAAGGCCCGAGGCAGGTAGCTAGTGAGGCACCTGAATCTCACGGGAAGGGGGGAATCTGTATATTGGGACAAAGGATTACTGTATAGAGAATGGACCCCTGAGAGAGGGCTAGAAGGTGAGAGAATACAGCAGTTGATAGTGCCTACAGCCTACCATCTGGCGCTTCTAGCCATAGCTCATGATATTCCCTTTGCAGGTCATATGGGCATAAAACATACAAAGAGACATATTATGTAGAACTTCTATTGGCTTGGAATTTTCAGAGATGTAACAGGGTACTTCAAGACCTGTGAGCAGTGCCAAAAGGTAGGCAAGGCAGGAGACAAGGTGAGAGCTCCTTTGATGCCTTTGCCTATGACTGAGCAGCCATTTCAGAGGGTAGCTATGGATATTGTGGCGCCTCTGAGTACCCCAAGTTCCATAGGGAAAAAGTATATCCTAGTGGTAGTAGATTATGTTACAAGATACCCTGAGGCAGTGGCGTTGTCCTCCATTGAGGTGGAAAAGGTGGCAAATGTTTTGTTAGAGATTTTCAGCAGGGTGGGTTTCCCAAAAGAAATTTGACTGACATAGGTGTCAGTTTCATGTCAGACCTGCTGGCTTGTCTGTGGAAATACTGTGGGGTGAAGCACCTGAAGACCACCCCCTACCATCCCCCAGACTAATGGTCTTGTAGAGAGGTTAAACTCTACACTCAAGTCCATGCTATGAGCATTTGCAGACCAGTTTAAGAGGGAGTGGGACAAACATTTGCCCCATCTGTTGTTTGCTTACACAGAGGTTCCCCAGGAATCCACGTGTTTTTCACCCTTTGAGTTGCTGTATGGGCATAGGGTGAGAGGACCTTTAGATTTAATTTGAGATGAGTGAGAAGGTGAGTGTGAATCTCACAAGGAGTCTGTTGTGGCATATGTCCTAAACCTCAGGACAAGGCTCAGGGAACTCATGGGCTTGCCCCAGGAGAACCTGGTAGAAGCCCAACAGCAGAAAAAGGTCTAGTATGACAGGAATGCTCGCACTAGAGAGTATGCTGTAGGGCAGCAGGTAATGGTTCTCATTGCTGTCAGACACAACAAGCTGCAAGCAGCTTGGGATGGACACTACAAGGTGGTAAGAAAGGTAAGTGATGTTAACTACATGGTGGAACTGCTAGGCAGGAAGCAGGAGCACAAATTGTACCATGTTAACATGATGAAACCTTACCATGATAGGGAGGCCCTTGTGCTGAGTATTTGCAGTGAATTGCAGGAGGAATCTGAGGGAGATCTGGTGACTGATATCCTCAGTGAGGCTCGGGCTGACATCTCAGTGGAAGGGGTAGCAATGTCCCAGCAGCTATCTCCTACCCAGGTTAGAGAAATCTGACCAGTGTTAAAAGAGTTTAGGGACGTGTTCACTGGGAAACTAGGGTGCACCCACCTGGTGCAGCACCAGGTGGATACAGGACCCCAAAGGCCTATTAGACAGGCAGGCCCCTTATAGGGTGCCTGGGAGAGTCAAACAGATTATGAGGGAGGAGATACATGAAATGTTAGAACTAGGGGTAATTCAAGAGTCCAACAGTCTCTGGGCCTCCTCAGTGGTGCTGGTGCCAAAGAAGGATGGCAGCACCAGGTTATGTGTGGACTACAGGAAATTAAATAGTCACACAGAGTCAGATGCTTACCCCATGCCCAGGACAGATGAGGCCCTAGAATAGCTGAGTGGGGCTAAGTATCTTATAACCACTGATCTTACCAAGGGTTACTGGCAGGTGCCCTTGACTCCCAGTGCTAGACAGAGGTCAGCCTTTGTGACTCCTTTTGGCTTGTACGAGTTCGCAAAGATGCCCTTTGGGATGAAAATGCCCCAGCAACTTTCCAGAGGCTGGTAGATCATATCCTAGCAGGAGCAGGAGGGTTTGCCCTTGCTTACCTAGATGATATTGCCATCTACAGCCATTCCTGTCAAAAGCACCATCAACATGTCAGGGAGGTGCTGGGCAGACTACAGAGGGCAGGGTTAACCATTAAACTGAGCAAATGTCAGGTGAGTATGGCAGAGGTTTCCTACCTGGGACATAGAGTGGTAAGATCAATCCAGAACCTGCAAAAGTGGAAGCCATTCAGGCATGACCTGCACCTGTTACCAAAAAGCAGGTGAGGGCATTCTTAAGGACAGCAGGGTACTACAGAAAGTTTGTCCCCAGTTATAGTACCATAGTTGCTACCCTCACAGGCCTGACAAGGGAAAACAGGCCAGATAATGTAATGTGGGCCACAGCATGTCAGCAGACATTCCAGAAGCTTAAAGAAGCTTTGGGAGGACCCCCTGTGTTAGCCAGTCCAGATTACAGCAAAGGATTTGTTGTGTAGGTGGATGCTTCAAACCACGGGGTGGGGGCTGTACTTAGCCAGATTTCTTCAGAGGGAGAAGAGTACCCAGTGGTTTATCTTAGTTTTCATCCTAACTGTATGGAAATTGCACTGAGTTCCAGCCAGCACAATCCCCTAACATGGTTGCACTGATCCAGCCAGCAAAATGCCAAGTTGCTAAGATGGAGCCTAGGGTTGCAAGCATATGATATGTCAGTGCAGCATCGCAGTGGGGTTAGCAACACCAATGTAGATGGGCTCTCAAGACAGGAATGGGGTAAGGTATACTCAGATAGATCTAACTCTCTCAAGCAACGTTTCTCAAGGGTCACTTTAAAAACTAGCTTGATTTCTCTGGGGGAGGGAAGATATGTGAAGGCTGCCAGCCTAGCTAGATAGAATTTTAAATAATTCTATATCATTTGTAAATATTAATGTAATCCACAGGCTGTTTACAAATGAAAGAAAACTATTATGTGTTCTGAGCTTCAAAAATGTAACCACAGAGCACCCTGCTGGAGGAAACCTAATAAGTAAAGCATTGTATGACTCATCTCAAACTTAGAGACAGGATGTCTGGACTAAGGAACTATTTCTATTGTCTTAGGGCAAGAGTTAATTACTAGATTTTACATGCAAAACATCTTTTATTGTTGTGGCTTCCCGCAGGTACAGATTACAAAAAGAAATGTAAATTTTAAGTTCTGTGATCCTGGGAAGCTAAATCAGAATTGTTAAAAATGATGTAATCTGAAATGACTCAGCAGTACTGTGTTATCAATTTAAGAACAGAAAGAAAGGAGAGCATTTGGGGATTTTGTCTGAACCTGAACACATCAACTCACCAGCAGTCTGCCTTTGCTCTGTAAGTAGGATCTTCAATGTTAGTATTTCTCTTAGAGTTAGATAGAAATTTAGCCAGATTAGTCTAGCTGTTTTCTCTATGTATGTCAGACTATTCTACAGTATTATTTTAAAGCATTTTCCTGTGATTTCTGAACTCTGTAATGTCATTGTGTTGACGTAACAAGTATTATCTTGTGCTTTTATTTATTATTAAATATTTTTAAACCTTTCAACTGTGGCTGTTTTGTATAAAGGTAATTTAAGCTCTTAGAGTACATTGTATGTATTTGGTGATACTGTCAAAGCCACTCCAATAGCTTTAGCCCTGGGTCACACTTACTATTTGGATAACAGTAATATTACACAGTGAAATTGCTCACCCTTTGGGAAGGGCCTTAGTAGCTGATAAGAGTAGTTGGTAGCGGTGATTACTACCTTATAGCCTGGCAGGAGGGGGCATAGCTGGAGAACCTGTGCCAGCCTTCCCCAGGAGTGTCTGTGTGTTTGATTTCTTGGCCAGTGCATGGGCTCACAATTTTCATGAGGGATTCCTGGAATTTTGCTGAGTATGGACTGGTTTGCTACTATATACTAATGAGTTTATTTTCACAGTTTGTCTTTGCCTGTTATGAACTGAAAATTCAGATGATGTAAGTAAGGCCAAGTAACTCTTCCAGTTAGATATAGCTAGTAAAGATTTAGCTGGTTAGAGAGATTATGTTTAAGCATTCTATCTGTTACAACAGATTAGTTTCTGTTTCTCATTGTGATGATATCATTTCTACATATTTTACTTTAATTGTACTGCACAACACCCTTTTAAGTAAAGTATTTTTATTTATTCAACTTTAAAAGCTTGCAGCTGATAAGTTCATTTTCTTACTTATTAATTGCCAAGAGGGTACTTTCTCTGAATGGTGAGTAGCTGCTGGTCTTCACTTCCTGTTTGCAAGACTGCTCTGCTATATATTACTATTTGTGTTTATAGTTGTTTGACTTATTCCACAAAAGTACAACAATAAACTGAGTTCTCAAGACTGGAAAGCTGAAGTACTGACAGTGAACTATCATGATCCAAGGCAGAAAGCTGTAGCATTGGGAAATATTACCAGCTTTTCCTGAAAAGTAGTGTGTGTGTGTGTGTGTGTGTGTGTGTGTGTGTGTGTGTGTGTGTGTGTGTGTGTGTGTGTGTGTGTGTGTAATACTTCATTCAAACTACAGTTAGTGTGGGGAAGAAAGCATTGTAAGGCATTAAATCTAAGGGATAGTGTGGAACCAAACTATTCATCACTGAGTGTTCATATAAAGTCTATTTTTGAGTGTGGATGGTGTAAGCCAGCAGCCCAGGGCAACAGTGTATATTTCCTGCATGCTTTGAGGCCAATCTTCACTTAGTGAGCTGAAATGGGATTCTTCTGTATGCATATTTTATATTTCAACATGCTTGGTGCAGTGGCATAAATCATTACACCATACCCCCCCCCCATAGTGGCTAAAAAATTATTGTGGTCAGCAGGATAAATTAATTACATTTATCACCTGTCCAGTACCACAATAATCACAGATAATGTATTTTGTGATTACATGTCACGTGTTTCATATTCTGATAGATCCTGCCACTTAACAGTTCATTTATATGTCAAGGAAATGACTAATATCATTTGAAAAGTAAACATGAAAGGGGGTCACAATTAATAAAGTGTATGAGTGGGATTAAGAAATAAGTTGACTGGACTGACTGGTAAAAAGTAGAGTTACCATGGTTACCTCTCAACTGTACAGATTTTTGGCTCATATTTTTGGCCCGTTCTTCATAAAATGTTTGTTTTTCTGGCAAATCAATATTAAAGTCACAAAATATTGACATACATTTGAGTTTCAGACTTCAGATGCTTCAGAAAATGTATGTTAAAACAAACCATGTTACTCTAGCAACTTTCTTAATTTATAAGAGCAATATTTAAAATATGCCCCTATTTATGTCCATTTGCTCCCTCCTCCCACATTTTGTTGGGCTTTGTCCAGATTTCTTGCACTAAGAGGTTGAGAGGTATGCTTTGGTGACATCCTGGAGCTCCTCAAACAAAAAGGTGGCTGGTCTTCCAATACGCCCTCCCAAGAGGAACTGGTGTTTCTGGAGGCTTTCAGGTCTGGCCCATCTACCTTCTGGGTGACCCCCCCCCCGGCTAACAAGCTTGTAGACCTGGTCTCTTGGTGGGCGTGGAAGGAGTTGCACATGTCTGAGCGAATTTCTAAGAGACCAGATAAGATTCACCCCCCTCCAAAGACTATGCGCATTAAAGTAAGGGAATCCCTATTGATGCCATGGTTATTGCTGTGGCTACAAGAAAGAAAATAGCAGAACAGAGTTCCTCTATCAGTCCCCCTAACAGGGAGTCAAGGGAGCTGGACAGATTTAGGAAGCATACGTATGCTTCAGCGACCTTTGCACACAGGTCACTGCATTATTTGGCACATTTTACAAGACTACAACAAGATTTGATCAAGGAGCTTACCAAATCTTTTGTTGAGATCCATGTCCTCCAAGGATGGGAATAGAATTTCCTTTCAGCTGGCCTCCCTCTAATCTATCTCTTATTCATCCATGAAGTTAATCTCCCATGCTGCAGAAGGTAACTCACGGGTGGCGGGTTCAGGTATAGCCATTAGAAGCCATGCCTGGATGCACTTATGTGACTTTGCAGAAGCATTTCAGTCTTCATTCATCAATGTGCCCTTTGACGGATCATCTCTTTTTGGCCCTGAGGTTAAGGACACACTCTACAGGTGCAAACAAGAAGGAAAGACCATGTCTGCCATGGCTATATGTTTTTTACTCCTCAAAGGTCCTTCTTCAGGAACCAACAAGGTAGTAGAAAGATGTGGTTGAAAAAGTCCCAAGGTCCTTTCCAGGAGTCACATGGAGATAGTTCCCCCCAGGGACGGGGGGGGGGGACTCAAATGGACATTGTTGCCTTTGTGGCAGACTTGGCCTGCAAAACTAGAGATCTAGAGATTCTTTTTCAGATAGGTCCTATCAATGCTCCTGAAAGGAGGCCCGAGCCCAACTGTCCCCCTCTGTAGGCAGTCGGGGTGGGGGGTCATCTATCCCTGCACAAGAGTGCCTGGTTAACTATCACAAAAGACTTGTGGGTGCAGAAGATTATATTCAGAGATTATATCATACCATTTTCCAAACCCTGTCCAACAGTTCAGAAGAAAATCCTCAGTGTTCCACCCAATCAAAGAGAAGCAGCATCTCTAGAGATAAAAAAGCTGGTAGACAAAAAGATTCATATAAGAGGTCCCCTCAGACTAGAGAGGGTCCAGAACTTACTCATGATTCTTATTGGTGCCAAAAAAGATGGGGGACTTGAGACCATTTCTGGATATCAGAAAATTAAATCAGTTTTGTGCAGTATACAAAGTTTTGAAGGGTCATGGTTCAGTCCATTCTGCCCCTTCTGCAGAACGACAATTGGATGTACTTGATAGATCTTCATGATGCATACTATCACATCAAAATGAAAAGGCATTCCAGGAGATACCTACACTTCTGGCTGGGGCCAGTCACTATCAGTTCAGAGCACTGCCTTTTGATCTCACCACAGCCCTCAGGATGCTCACCAAATGTACAGCAGTTGTATCAGCTTACTTAAGACTGCTGGGATTCCAAGTGTTTCCATACTTAGACAACTGGTTCCTGACTGCTTCAACCAGGCATCAACTAATACAAGCAAAGGATTACTTACTACAGATTTCCTCCCATCTAGGAAAATCAGCCAATTATAACAAATCTCAGCTCACACCAACACAGAGTCTGGAGTTCATGGGTGCTTGTTTAGATACAGTCAATCAGATGGATTCTGTTTCCTCAACTCAAATAAACACTCTACAACCCCAAGTCAAGAAAATGATCCAGAATTAATTCCTTTCAGCCCAGTTGATACTTCAGGTTTTAGGTTCCATGGCAGCAGCTATCACCCTTGTTCTGCTGGCCAGGTTCCATATGAGAATTCTTCAGCGGAATCTATCAACTCAATGGTCCATTCTACATCATCCATTATCTACACCAGTCAAGATCATTCAAAAGTTCTTAATGCAACAAAACACATTGGGACAGGGTCTCTTATCTAAGGAGAGAAAAAAAGGTGCAATGACAATTATTGGAACTATTTTACCCAAAGTAATAATATACCTCCGAGCGAAGAAGATAAAAATTAATTATAATACCTTCTAAACATACAACTTCATTTCTTAGATGGAATCTCTTTACTTGGAAATTTTTGCATAGATCTTTCTTCACATCACATAAAACTGAATTAATGCTCAAGCAGAAACAAGTTTGTTGGAGATGTAAACAAGAACATAAAGCAGATTGCCAGTGCATGTTTTTTGACTGTACTGTCTTAACATCCTATTGGAATAACATTATTCTCTTTTTGGAGGCTTTTTTTTTTGAGATAAATTTGTTTTATCTAAATCACTAATCCTTTTTAAAACTCCTATTCTTATATGTGTTAAAAAAATGAAATATTACATTTTGTGGTCTATACTGTCTATAATGATAAAGGTTATAACTCAGAATTGGAAGAATTAATCTACACCCTCCTTCAAAGAATTTATAAATATTGCAACTGAAGTCTGTCACCTAGCAATCATTACAATTAAGTCAAGAACAGCCAGGATTACCTCTTGCTACAATGCATGGGCAAAACTTAGAGATCTGCTTGACAAGCAAAAATAACTGTGTTTTAGATTTAATGTAATGTATAATAACTTGAATGGCTTGATGGTTAATAGACGCTATTGTAAATAGTTGTTTTTTTCTTTTGTGTGTGAGATTTGGTTGAATTTTTTCATTTAGTATGTTCACAAATCTCTGACTGTAAATATTACTGTGATTATTTCACAAATTAAAAATCCAATAAAAACTTAAAAAAAAGATAATTCAAAAGATACATTTTATGGTGGATTCACTCAAACCATCTTCATGAAGGCTGTCCCTTTGTTCTTCCCCTCCCCAATGCCATGGTAACCACGGATGCCTCTCAGCTTGGTTGGGGGACATTACCTGGGAAAGATGGTCCAAGTACATGATTCCCCTGTGGAGGCCAAGATGCATATCAGTGTCCTGGAGATGACAGCAGTCCTCCTAGCATTGCAGGTATTTCAAGACATTCTGCTATCTGGGACAATTGCAGTACAGATGGACAACATGTCAGTAGTCTGGTACATCAACAAACGGGTGAACCAAATCTTATCCTCTTTGTTGAGAAACTATGACAGTATGACAATGGGTGATCTCTTCCAATTGCTTTCTAATAGCAGTGCACATTCCAGGAAAATCAAACATGAATGTAGACAAATTAAGCAGGTCTATTCTGATGCTTCATGTGTGGTCTATCAATGTCAACATGGCAGAGAAAGGTTTCTGTCAACGGCCCAGCCGTGCTGCAATCTTTTTGCTTCTCCCCTCAACAAGTGCAGCAGGTTCTTTGCCCTGATCACTCCACTAGGGAAGTCACTGAGAGATATTCTTGTTAATGATCAACCTCCCAGTCCCCTTTTTACCTTTCCATCCTCTCTTCTATTTCCCAAGTTTCTTCAGAAACCAGTTCGGTTGAAGAGCACTGTTATCCTCATTGCACCTTTTTGGCCTTGTCAGATTTGGTTCCTGTTCCTATAGCCTCATCTTCTACATCCACCCTGGATTCCAGATCCAATTCCAGACCTCCTGTCTCACCCAACAGATGTGACTTACCCAGACATATTAGGTCTACAATTGACTGCATGGTTTCTCCAGTTCCAATGATTGCTAGACAGCCCAGGGTCTCCTCCCCCATCCATCACATTTTGTTATCTTCTCACAAAGCTTCTAATAGAAAGATCTACAAAAGTAAATAGAAAATATTTGTCTTTTGGGACCTCAGCAAAGACTTTGACCCTTTGTCAGCATCTATCTGGCTATCCTTGAATTTTTAGCTTTGATTTTTCACTGAAGAAGCTAGTTTCTCAACAATTAAAGTTCAGTTGGCTGCCATTTCTAATTTTCACCTGGATGAAAATAACTCTTCCTTAGTGTCTTCTAAACTTTGCAAGGGCTTTCTTAAAGGACCTTTTCTGCTCAGACCTCAATTGAAAGGCCCTACTCCACATTGGGATTTAAATATAATGCTTCAGGCCTTAACTCAGTCACTTTTTGAACTTTCAGCCAAAGCTTACACCAAATTTGTATCTTGGAAATCTGTTTTTCTAGTGGCTTTTATGTCAGCTAGAAGAGTATTTGAACTCCAGGCTCTGTCTTCAAAGCCTCCTTATCTAATTTTTCATAAGGACAGGGTTTCATTGTGGACTAACCCTTCTTTTTTGCCTAAGGTAGCATCTGAGTCAAATACTAATCAGGTCATTAATCTCACAGTATTCTTTCCAAATTTCTCACACAAAGGAGAGTACATGTTATACCTGTTGGATGTGCATAGACAACTTAATCTCTACCTTCATAGAACCAAAGACTTTAGGAAATCTGACCAGTTGGTTGTTTCCTTTACTCCTTCCAGATTAGGAACGCCAGTGTCTAAAGTTACATATAGTCAAATGGTTGACTGATTGTATAATCTTTTTCTATGGAAAATTGGGTTTATCTTTGCCAAAACCTTTTAGGGCCCATTCCATCAGATTTATGGCTTCTTCTTCAGCCTTCTGGTCTACAGCATCTTTAGATGATATTTGTGCATCTGCAGCCTAGGCTAATCCACATACCTTTATTGCTCATCAGAATTTGGATCTGGTCTCTAGGAACAGAGCAGCTTTTGACTCAGCAATGCTCTGGAATATCCTTCCTTAGGGTTCTCCCAGGGTTGTGGTAGCTGGGGACTCTGTAACATCAGCTGAGGATTGAACGAAAATTACTACATCAGATTAAAATGTTATGTACTATAATGTTCCATCTGTGTTGCCCGTTTTCATTCTTCCTCAATTCCCCACCACCTACCCCATCCCTTAATATTCTTCTGGAGAGATCTAAGCATGGTATAAGAACCTCTGTTCCTTATTTGAGCTTCTCCCATTTTTCTATTCTACCACTGCCTTTTTACATCACATACTGCGATATAAACTATTCCCTTAGAGTAACAATAATACTTTTTCTGAGGCAAAATAGTCCCAAACCATTTTTGTGCCATTATACCGTTGTCGATAATAAAGGGACATAGTGCACATCTCCCATATCTAAAGTTACCAAAGACGCTTGAGTTGCATACTTTTTCTCAACCAATCCTTTCAGGGAGATATCCTTTTTTACACCACTAGGGGTTGTCCACCTACTGCCATGGTGGTGCAGTGGTTAGCATTGTCGCCTCACAGCAAGAGGTTCTCCGGTTTGATCCTTGGCTGGGGTGCCTTCTGTGTGGAGTCTGCATGTCCTCCCTGTAGTCGCGTGGGTTTCTTCCGGGTGCTCCGGTTTCCTCCCACATCCCAAAGACATGCAGTAGGTGGATTGGACACTCTAAATTGGCCCTAGATGTGAGTGCGTGTGTGTGCCTTCTGTGGAAGGTTGGGCGCCGGGCTGGCAACTCGACACTGTAAAACTCTACTACCAATCATGAGCAGATAGGTGATCCACTGTGGCAACCCCTAACCGGGAAAAGCCGAAAGAAGAAGAAGAAGGGGTTCTCCACCTACTCTATTGACCACATCATTGTCTAGATTAAAAATGGACCAAAATTTTGATATGACCTGTTTGATGTCAAAAAAATGTAAGGTGTAAGGGATAGTTAAAGCCATACTGAATCCACTCTGCCCAAGCAAGTTAGTTCCATCCCTTTTAGGTGCATGTGTCAACAACAGAACAGTGTAAATCCCCTGTCCCCTTTTTGTTCTGACCTCTTCAGCTATACTGCTGATAAAGGTGGTGGGATAACCCCTTCTCTCCAACATATCTTGCAGTGCAACACATTCAGTCAGAAAGTCAAAGTCATCAGATACCATTCTGGCCAGTCTAACATATCGCCCTTTGACTAGGGATTTCTTTTGGTGTAAAGGATGCTCTGAAAATGTAGCAAATAATTAGAATAAGTGAGCTTCCTGTACAAGTGGGAGGTGAAAACTTTCCTGTCATAGTCATTCTTGATTGTGATGTTGAGATAGTGCAAAAAATGTTGTTTTTGACCATGGTAAATTTCAAACAGTCAGTGGTGTTATTGATGTAAGTAAAAAATCTATCTAGGTCATTCTCACTACCTTTCCAAAAAAGGACTAAATCATCTAGATACTGGCCGTAAAGTGCCCAAAGATGTTTAAAGTCCAAATCCAGGATGTGCAAATCCTCCCACTGGGCAAGGACAATGTTAGCAAAAGCAGGGGCACAGCAAGCACCTATGGCAACCCCCTGTATCTGCTTAAAAATCTGCCCCTCAAAAATAATGAAATTGTTGTCAAGCACTAAATCCATACAAGAACAGAGTGTAAGAATGGCATTGTGGTCCATGCTGGTATTGAAACATAGATAATCGTAAAACCTTTCAAGACCTATGTTAGGAGGGATTACTGAAAAAAGGTTGCAGATATCAATGGTGACTATGATTAAATTATCTGTATACATTTCTGGCTTGATTTTCCCCAGGAAATCCCATGAGTCCTTAATCACCCATTGTCTATCATCCAACACATCCTTCACCTTGTTATCAATAAACTTGGCTGAACAAAAAGTTTTTGAAGCTTTTGCGTCCACAATTGGATGTGACAATGGATTTGTGGACTTTGGGGATTCCACAAATTATAGAGATCCTTGGGTACTTGACATCAAGAAACTCATGGAGGTCAAGACTAATTTAGCCATTGAGAAGTAGTTCTTCTATTGTCAGGTCAATGTTCCAATAAGCTATTTTCAGCTCATTTCTGGACACTTCAATGTAAGTGTCACTATACAGCAAATCAAAAATGTTCCCATTGTAAACATCATTGTCCATGACTACCAACCCACCACCTTTGTCAGGTTTCATAAGTCTTAAGTCACCTCTATCCAAAATGCTATGTAGTAACACTCTTCCAGCCTGGGTGAGGTTGGATGTGTCATGGTGCCTATTTTTCTTTAGGACTTCCCTGAACTCTAACTCACACAAGAGCTCAAAAATTTGCACCATAGGATGCGCCGGGGGGATGAATGTGCTAGGCCTGGACAACTGTAATGGGTTCATACTTAAAGTTACATCAGAGAAGTGCAGAGCAAGGTTCAACTTTCTACAAAACATTTTAAGCTGTAAAATTGTATCAATTATGTTAGCTTTCCTTGCTGGTACAAAATTAAAACCCTTTGAAAACAAATCAGCCCATTCGGGACTCACATTAACCTGACTATAATTATACACAGTAAAATTACCAGCACAATTTTTGACAATAGTGACACCATCATTTTCAACAACACCATCCAAGCTTATTTCTGATAGGATCCACTGACCCTGACGAGTTTGCTGACCAGACCCCCAGTCCATTTGACCCTGGTTGTTCTGGTTCTGGTTTGAAGAAGTCTGTTAATATCAAAAGTGCTTAATTAAAATCCTTTTTGATATTCTGTGCATGATTTGTGGTTCAGAGGAGCACCTTTCTT
Organism: Protopterus annectens; assembly: GCF_019279795.1. NCBI lineage: Eukaryota > Metazoa > Chordata > Ceratodontiformes > Protopteridae > Protopterus > Protopterus annectens. The sequence goes on along the minus strand of NC_056732.1, from coordinate 1,356,740,171 downwards.
TTTGGATTTACAGTTTTTGGTTTGGACTGGTTTTCAGTTCTTTGCAGTTTCAGGTTGTCAGCCTGAAGGTAGGAAACATTGAAAAGTAAATTCTCCCATGCAGAGAACAATGTCCTACTACATGACCTCCCTGAGCATGGTTGACAGATGCTCCATCATGACAGATCTGATTGGGCCTTCTATGTACATGTTTGGTGGAACAGGGACATTATATAGTACACCAGTGTGGTTGGTGGGCAAAACTAGAATTACAATGAAGATGAGCCACTGACATGATAACTGTAGTGTGCAGTATGGCAGGCTGTCTGGCACAGCAGCAGAGGGCCACAGGAGGGGATTCACAGACAGATCCACCTCTGACAGACTAGAAGGAATTCCCTGCATCTCTGCATAGGGGTCCAGACAGTTCTGACTTCTGCCATGAAGTGGCAGAGGTTGTATATGGCACTGTGGATATCAGTTAATGATGCCTCAAATGGATATGTCTGAACATGGATTACTACCTGCATTACTAGTGCAATACAAGGTATCAGAATATCCAAGCATGAATTCTTTGCTTTACAGGAACATGACGACTACAGGTCCAATGACCATCTGTTGAAGGTATGTTAAACCTTGCTTTTCTGTTGCACTCTGTTATGCAGGAATAGTTTCACAGGGCTGTGTGTGCTGGCGAAGACTGCTTACTTAGTTTGGGGATTTTTTAGTGGTGTTTTCACAGGTGCTGTATTATCAGGGTCCTCCACCATGGATATATGCTTTTCTGATGTTAGGGAACTGTCTAGCTCCAATAATGATGGCAGCCATTTCCCAGCATGATCAGTGGTAACAGAGTCAATGGTAGAATTGGGAAATGTGAAGGCCACACCCTCAACCCCTTCTACTGACACAGTTCCTATGTCTGTGCAAGAAACCACCTCACAGACCCAGGACAACACCTATGGACAGGAAGATACTGACACAGTCACCCAGGGAGTGGCCTCACCATCAGCAGCACAGTCCCCTTTGGTTGCCACCAGCTCCAAAGAACAAGAAGATTACCTTAAAAATCAGTTTGCAGATGGCTGAACATGCCATGGGTAGTATCAACCCTTCCCCTCTTTAGCTGGGTGTCTCCATGGATGCTATTCTGCATTGCTGCAAAGTTATGATAATGCAGTGACATGCAGAGATCAATGCAGCCATAGAAGAGTTTGTTGGGTTAGTACATGGTCTGCATGAAGACCTGCTGGAGTGCACAGCCAAGATGTGCAACATTATGGACATGTGGTATCAGAAACTTGCATAGAGCAGGTGCCCTTGTGTAGCTGCATATCACAGCCAATTCACTTTCAATTGTTACTCCACCTCTGCCTTTAATTGAGAAGCTCACCAGGGGAGGGGGCACCATCTAAAACCTGAAGCACTGCCACATCCATACTGCCATCCATTGTTGAGGGATTATGGGATGACATGGATATACATACAGATGGGATGTTTGTGTGGAGGCCATCCATATCATGAGTCATTGTTCACATTCACAGAGCACTTCATCCTATCTATGCATGCTGTGAATTATGCCTATAATATTTCCAGGAGAGTACACCCCAGTGGACAGGGATGTGCACAGTCAGTACATACATTTCGTATTAGTGTCTTAGATTTCTCCATCAGACCCCAGCACAGTGCAACATTGTCTGCTGGAGCTGTGTCCCAGCTCTCTCACACACACACACACACACACACACACACACACACACACACACACACACACACACACACACACACACACACACACACACACACACACACACACAGGCATGTACATGCAGACATGCACACATAAATCTGCAGTGACCACCAGCACATAATCACACAACACTGGACACACCACCCCCCTCTATGGCTAGACTTCTCTGCTCCCCCTAGTCACCCATGCATGGCGAGCACACACACACACACTCTGCCTACTGTTGGCACTTGTCATTCTGGCCCACCTCACCTGTGCATATGATGACAACTATGCCCATCCCTTAGTACTCTATTACCTGGGTAGCCTATGTCTAATGCACAATGTGGCCAGTCTATGCATGGTATAGCACAGTCTGAATGTAGTTTGCATGCATTATTTATATGTCATATGCACCACTCATTCTGGCCCGTAGTTATGAATCAGATGCTGTCCCTTAGTGGCAAGGCATACTCTGCCAACCTCTGTCTGGCATAATCCTCCCCTGTGGCTTGTTTCTCCACAGGCTCCTCATCTGGACTTCCTCCTTCTGAGTATCTCTGACCTGTTGCAACTGTTTTTGTATCAACATGTTGTGCAATTCTGCACACAATGCAAACATTTTACTGCATGTTGTAGGGTCATAGGTTCATAGGTTCATAGGTTTATACTAGGCTATCTGCCCTAAGGCATTTTACTGTGCCCATTAGTTTGTTGTGCCTCTGTCCAGTAGTGACACAGAGATGATTCTAAACCTATGATCTCCCATCCACGGTCAAGATTACTCTTGAACAGAGCCAACGAGGTGCTCTGCCTCACATGGACCGGGATTTTATTCCACAACATAGGGAGTCTCTGGGTGACAAATCTATCCCTCCAGCATGTCCTATTTATATCCCGTGCTAAGGTTTAAGTCGCTTGCTCTAGTGGATCTGGTAGATTTGGATTTTTGAGGTGGAGCATGTCCATTAATTCCGGGTTGGACATGGCCTTGTATACTGAATAGAGCTGGAGTTTCTTCAGTCTGGCAGCATATGACAGATTTTGGAGTCCCTTTATCCTTTTGGTGAGGAACTTTTGGGGTTTCTCCAATTGCTGCAGGTGTTGGGTGAGATACATCCCGAATGGGGCATTGTACTCTATCATTGGTCTGATAAGTGAAGAGTACAGGGGAACAATGACCTCACTTGATCTGGATGTGAATCCCTTCATGATCAGGTGGGCAATGTAGACGGTTTTTCTAACCACTTTAGCAATGTGAGTGTCAAAAGAAAGGCCACTGTCAACTTGGGTCCCCAGGTCCCTGATAACCTCTTCTGTGCTTAGTGGATTGCCACCTATATGGTAGCTTGGGGTTGCCTTGGTTTTCTATGACTATACATTTTGGCATTTAACTTCAGGCCATGGCTCTGGCACCAGCTATCAGTTTCCGTGAGACCCCTCTGAAGGATATCTGTGTCCGATGTACTTTCCACTATGGCTCCCAGTTTGCAGTCATCTGCAAACTTTGTCAGCCATAGTCCTCCTATGTTAGCCTGTACTTATCTTGTGACATATGGGTTTACATTTGCAAGGTCAAGGTAGGCTGTATGGACTGCCTTTCCCTCATCAATGGCCTTGGTACTGCAGTACACCACCAGAAACATCTAGACAGAAGAAGCAGGCCTTTAACAAGCCAAACTCACATTCAGCAATGACTCAGGTCTGTGGCATGGCATTACTGTAGGCATTCTCTGCCATTGTATGTGGTTTTCTAATTACTATCATTAGCCATAGCTCCAAGGTATATCTGGTATCACCAATAAGATAGCACTGTGGAAAATTACTCCTCACAAACCTCTGGTATTAAATTGCATTAACATGTATATTAGATGTGGACATTATGAGCACTGCCTAGGGGGCCTGCAGACACATTGTATATTATACCCTGTGTGTTATACACTACAGATAGTGGATAGAATAGAATCCCTTACAGCTGCTAGGTATACCATCATCCCCGCTCCTCAGGTGGGGACTTTACTGCAATATGGGTGCAGCCTATGTCCACTGAGTACCTCAGTTAAATGTTCTGTGTCATAAAATGATACCCCACAAGCTGTAGCATGGCATGAAGGAACTTATGGAGTACCATTGACGCAGATGCTGGGGATATACCTACAGTGTCCCCCATTAGTTGATGAAAGGTCCAATGCCTGTAGCTAGTATTCTTAAAGCCACACATACACTGGTGTCCATTGGGATAATCAACCCTCTCTGTTATCCCTATTTTGGGAGAACATCTTTATTCTCAGATCTGATTTACACTTGCACATGATGTACCTATTTTAGGTGGTATGTCCCTATTTTCAGGTTTGATTTAGCCCTTCACATAATTTTCAGAATCCTCCCTTATCACACATAATTTTTGAAGCTGGCTGGTAACAAAGAGGACACACATTTTACATCTCTCTTTTTCAGAAACAAAAATATATGACCTTGTGTGGTAGAATTTTGCAATGCAGACCATTAAAGTATATAGGTTTTACACTGCCTCTTTGATAATGTGTTTCTGAGTAATATCCTGCATCCCTACTAGTAGTGGAAAGAGTTGTGTGCTATTTATTATTCAAATTTTATGCTAACTAGATGTACAGATTTTGGCTAGATGTACCTACTTTTCAAAGGCCTTTGCTCCTATCTTCAATGTTTGTAGGTTAAGAGGTATGAAATAGGTACTCTTTGCATCCCACAGGCCTACATATGAGGGTGACACAGCTCAACCAGATCCTGCATGGTGCATCTGTCTACATGCCAGTGGCCCACTATGTCTATGTCATGGAGGGTATGGTATGTTAGGCATGGATGGATGACTTGGTGCCAGAGAAGGTTATAACATATACCTCTGTGACCACCAGCAGTGACAGCAGCCTGTTGCATTTACATATTAACTAATGTGGTGGCTACTAGAACATGTTTTCATGGTCTGTCTCCCATAACTCCAAGATTTTACTGTTATCAAAAACCTTGGCAGCAGTGTCTCTCACCATGGAATGCTTTATAGGTGACAGCTTAGAATATGTGCTTATATTACGATCCTGGTGAGAGTAGGAGCAGAGTGCATTGATTCCTGACTCTTTCTGGTTGGAGAGTGTGTGTCTGTGCTTAATATACCTGATTGGTCTGGTTGCTATTCGAGGCATCTACCAGAAAAAGGCTGCAAGCCTGCAGACCCTTGCATCATTTGGGACAAGACTGTGAATCACCAAACAGGCCATGGCCTGCTTCTATTCTTGGGATTGGTGCTAAAACTAGCTAGTTTTAGCTAGAACTAACCAGTTTTCTTAGTTTCAGTACTCAAAACTGTTTCCTTGTGCTCAGCACTTGTTCATATCTCATCATAAGCACTAAATAAACTACAAATTACTACATCACTCGACTTTCCTCACTTGTCAAGAGGAAAACAGGTCTTAGTACTTAAATTAATAAGTACCTATCCAGGCATGTCCATGGGTCATCTCCCAGTGTTTTCTCCTGTCTACCTGATGAATCTGGGCATCTTGGGACAATGTAGCAATTGCCTAATGTACACTGACAACCCTCTCCTCCTACCACCCAGCATTACAACCTGTGAGAGATGCACTTATATAGCCAAACTGGAAGCCAAGCTCTCTCTAGCCAAGAGGGTGGCCTAATGGTTAAGGTGTTTGCCTTGCAAACACAAGGTGCAGGGTTTGAGTCTCACAAGGGATAATAACCTATGAACCTATGAACCTATGAACCTATAAGACTGGACTAGACAGTCAAGAGGAGAAGATTAACACCTGCACCACACCACACTCAACACATAGTCCTTCAAAACCCACACTACTAAAACCCACACATAGAAGCACAAAGCACACACCCACATTCATGGAGGCTCTCAATAAAAATCTGCCCAAGCAACAGAGACCTTCCAAGCTGAAACGCAGACAACCACCACCCCCAACACTACCTAAATGACACATAGCCCACAGAATCAATATGTCACAACACCATAAGGCAAAACAACATACCCAACACACTAGTCAAAAGTGACTCTATAGTCAGACACATTGATGTCCCACTCACCAGACTAAACAAGGAGAAAGTTACTGTTAGCTGCCTGTCGGGTGCCAGGATCCGCCACATAATGCACACACACTCAGGTCACTCTACAGCAAGTACAAATATGACTCTGTCATTGTCCATGTTGGTGTGAATGACCTGAGATGTACCTCCCTGGACTACATGAAAAGAGACATGGAGGAGCTCTCAGATCTTGTAGCCCAGGTAGGTATGACCCTAGACCTGAATAGCATCCTGCCATCACCCAGAATGATACCACAGTACAAGGACAAAATGATTTACTTCAACAATTGGCTAAGCTTCTGGTGTCATTCTAAGGGGATCCAGTATCTGTCTGCCTGGGACAACATGGTTGAAAGACCACAATGCTTTGCCAGGGATGGCCAGCACCTGTCGTCCCTGGGATTCCGGATACTGGCTAAGGCTCTTCCCACCCCTATAGTGCCTTTTTTAGCCAAGGTTCAAATGCCAAATTCACCACCGTAACATGTACAAGCAAGCAAACTTTGAGGGTAATGCTACTCAATGCTAGAAGTCTAAACCTCAAAATGCACTCACTCGAGGCACTCCTTAAAATGGAGAACATCGACATCTGTGTAGTGAAAGAGACCTGGTTCAAGGCTCCAGAGAGCACCCCTGCATTACCAGGCTATAATTCATACCACGTCTTTCAACCACCTAACCCGGACCGAAACACTAAAGGTGGAGGCGTGTCCATATTCATTAAGGATATCCACACCTCCAGTCTAGTTGCTCAACATAATGCATCCAAAATTATCCAAGTGCAACTAACGCTGGGCAAGACTGCAATCCAGGTTGTAGCTTGCTACAGATCCCCCACCATGCCCCAAGATTTATACTTTTCACTTCTTAAGATACTGGAAAATATTAAGGTACAACCCAATACCTTAATTATGGACGATTTCAACTACCCCACCATCAACTGGGAAAACTACTCATGTACCAACTCATTCGCTCAATGTTTTCTGGAATTCATAAATTCCAATGCCTTGGATCAGCTTGTCCACACCCCCAACAGGGACAGAAATATCCTGGACCTGGTCATTACCAGTATGGGTAACCTGTGCTCCACACCAGAGGTCAACTCCTCGTTGGTCAGATCCGACCACAAGCTAATCATCCTAGACATCCATATCCCTCCCCCACCCCCATTAAGGAAACCACCATCAAAAACTACTCCAAAGCCAACTTCATGCTTCTTAAGACAGAAGTGGCAAACTTCATGACACCCATGCAGACGGAAAATAGTGATACGACTAGTGAATCTTACACAAATGCACTGTATAAGCACATACACGAGTGCATGGATCGTGCCATCCCCAATAGAACCAAGACACTATCTTCCAAAAAAAGGAAGCCAATCTGGTGGTCCCCTGCCATAAACAAACTCTACAACAGAAGGAAGAAGCTGCTGCTGCAAAAAGAGTAAAATCCCAAGATTGGAGGAACTCCCTGGTCAGCCTCAGCAAGAAGCTGAGATCCCTCATAAAATCCTCCAAAGCCAGATAGGAAAATAAAATCGCCACTGATTCCAAAGACAACCACAAAGCATTCTACAGCTATGTCAAGAATCTCGGTGGCAACACTCAGATCTGCTCTGAGCTACAGCACAATGGCACTAAATATACAGAACCAACCGATATTGCCAACATCCTGGCAGACAGGTTCAGTGCAAACTTTACCCCCTCTCACACTCCAAAGGGCCCATCTTAATAGCAGAAGAATATCATGGATGAACAAGTAAAGACCGCACTCTCCAAAGCCAAGAACACAGTATCCATGGGACCACAACATCCTAGGCTGAGTACTGCATGAACTACAGAATGAACTGACACCCCACCCAAGTACCATGTTCAATCATAGCCTCACCTCAGGCTATGTGCCTACTGAATGGTGCACAGCAATGTTTATCCCACTCCACAAAGGGTGTGCCACCACGGACTCCAGAAACTACCACCCCATTAGCTTGATGAGCCTGGTCTGCAAGGCCATGGAACATATCATCTTGGAGCTTATAAACAAAGACATAGGTAGCCTCCAAACCCTGGACCCCACTCAGTTTGAGTTTATAAAATGTAGATCATGTCTACTAAACCTGATTGACTTCTTTGAAGCAGTCACCAGAGCCGTAGAAGAGGGCAAGATAGTGCACACAGCCTATCTTGACCTCGCCAAGGCTTTTGATACCATCCCCACTCTGGAATTATTGATAAACTTACTAAACCAGGCATAAATCCCTATATCACAAGTTGGATGGCCAACTGGCTCACTGACAGAACCCACACAGTAAAAGTAGCTGACTCCAAGTCCAACTTCAGATCAGTGATGTGTGGAGTACCACAGGGTTCAGTCCTGGGTCCTCTCCTGTTAGGCATCTACTTCTGTGAAGTGCAGCCCAACACAGAAGGTCTTTGGCTAACAAAGTTCACAGATGACTCCAAACTGGGAGCCATAATAGAATCACCTGATGATGTAGACATTCTACAAAAGGGCCTCACACAGACAGATGCTTGGTGTCAAAGTCATGGCCTCAAGCTCAATGCCAAGAAGTGCATTGTCATCCCCTTTGGGAAAAACTCGGTACCCATGAACTAGAACATAGGCAGTAGCTCACTAAACACCGAAAGTGTGATAAGAGACCTCAGGACACAAGTGGACAGTAGTCTCTCCTTTGATAACCACATCGCCACAGTAGTCAGGAAATCTTTCTACATGATGCACCTCATCACAAAAGGGTTCTCCTCTAGAAAAAAGGAGGTCATTGTTCCTCTCTACTCATCCCTCATCAGAACCATTATAGAGTACAATGTTCTGTTTGGCATGTATCTCACAAGACACCTACAGCAATTGGAAAGGCCACATAAATACCTCACTAAGAGGATTACTGGCCTCAAACAGATGCCATACGCAGACTGTCTCAAAAAACTCCAGCTGTACTCTGTCGTATATCACCTACACAGAGGCAATCTCTGCCTAACATACAAAGCTATATCAAACCAACCCAGAGTTGTTGGACATGCTACACTTAAAGAAATCCCAATCTCTCTACACCACATGCTCCAGTGACCTAAACCTTGTCACCACAATGAACAGAACATGTTGGAGGGATAGATTCCTGTCCCCGAGACTTGCCATACTCTGGAACAAACTACCCATTCATGTCAAGCAAAGCTCCTAATTGGCCCACTTTAAGAAAATCTTGACAACTGGATGGGAAATAGAATATTCACCCCAGGGATCACTTCTGTGGCACTGCTCGACAGGGGCAGAGGAAAATAATTTTCTTGGGTGGTGAAAGCCAGGGAACCTTTTTGGCTAGGCTTATATAGGGTCTAGGGCTAATAGCCGAGTACCTACCTATGAACCTATGAACATATGAGTACTGTTTACCCACATAAGCATCTGCCATTGTCCCCATTTTATTAATACTGTTCACTGCCATGTCATTATACCACCATTTACATGTTACACAGGCCACAGGATTTTTCAGTTTTCCAGAGCTGTGTTCAGTATGTCTCTGAATCACCCCCACCTGGCATGTAGCCTATCACCTCACAAAATTGGCTACCTTTACATGAAAACTGTTTCTGAATCCTAACAATGTTTTTTTCACTTGTTAAAAATAAAAACAAAAACTTACAGTTTATTTGTGTGTGTGTGTGTGTGTGTGTGTGTGTGTGTGTGTGTGTGTGTGTGTGTGTGTGTGTGTGTGTATAAGTATAGACATGAGCACATATTCACGTTATTTAAAATAAATTAGCATTAGCAAGATTCCACAACATTAATGAAAAACATATATTAGTATCTCAAACCAAATAGCTTCCTGCTAGAGGATTTCAGTTACCCAAGCACTGACCGACACACACCTCTAAAAATGGATATGCTCAGCATTTCCAAGACTTTGACAATACCAATGCACTGAAGCAAAGTGTAACAGCTCCCACTAGAAGTTCTAATATCCTTGATGTGGTCCTTACCATTCTAGACCTTGCCTGTACCCCACCACATATTTCCTTATCTCTGGTTAAATATGACCACAAATCATTTACCCTCTCTGTCACTCAATGATTCTACCACACCACCAAATTAATCCATCTTTAGGAACTTCTCCAGGGCAAACCAACTTCAGTTTATAGAATTCCTATGCAAGATTCACAGCAATCCCCACAAAAAGGACCCAGATGAGAGAGCTGCCACATTCACCTCTAATTTTTACTAACTTCTAAACAGGTGCAAAGAAAAATCTGTGCCTGTCTATCCTAAATACAATGGTAAATTCAGGAATAAACCTCTCTGGTAGAACTCCTTTATTAATAAAAAAAATTAACAAAAGAGTAAAATAATTAAAACTTATTATAAATCTCCACCCCCCCCACCCCAAGACCACACTGAAAAATGTCAACAAATAGTAGCTTAAGATCATTATTTAAAAATGTAAGGCACAGTATGAACTCAGGTTTGCTATAGATATCAAAGGAAACTACAAATCTTTCTTCAGTTATGTCAGAAAATTAAGGAATAATGTTCAACAATGCATTGAGCTTTTCCATAATTATATCACAAATTCCAATCCCATGAATATAGTCAATATATTACCAAACACATTTAGTGCTAACATTACCCAACCTACCCACATTTTTGTACCCACTACCCTAAAATTTAGTCTCCTCTGTAGTCTCCTTAGAACAAGTCTTAGATTCCCTGTCAAAGGATAAAAATAATGTTTCTGTGGGAACAGATAACATACCAGGCTGTATTGTCATCAGTGCCACCATCTGAGCCTTTACTTAAACTGTTCATCCTCACCCTGTCCACAGAGTCTGCCCCTGATGGCTGAAGAACAGCTACTATGACTCTTCACAATGGTGGCCAGTTATTATAGGCCCATCAGCTTTGTCAACTTTATATGCAAAGCTATGGAATGTATCATAGCAGAGTTCATTTATGCAAACATAGGCAACTTAACTGATCTAGACCCCACACAGTTTGGTTTTGTGAAGGGCAGGTCCTGTATCCTAAACCTAGTAAACTTCTTTGAAATGGTTACAGAAGTTGTAGAGTGTGTTCACTCTGAGCGTACTGATTATCTTAACCTGCATAAGACTTTTGACACTATTCCACGTTAGTATTATTGAAAAGTTAGACAAACTTCATCATGATATTAAAAAATGCAACACTAACAATGCATTGTATAGGCATACATTATCCTGTGGGGGAGATGATTTTACTTTCTTTGTGTTAGAACTTCTACCCAGGGATATCAGGGGAGGCCCTTGGGAATATAAGTTGGCTTATCGTGAAACTTACTGGCAAACTGTTTTGGAGGCCAGTAGATTCCCGGGTCTTAATGATTACATCTCTCTCTTACCCCTGTTAAAACTTAGAGCGGCTAAATTATGATAAATTAGGACAGTTCATTAACATTACATGTCATTGTATTAATTTTAATGATTTTTAAAAAAACTTTTCCTTACTTTTTAAGGTATGTTTTGTGTTGTGTCTGTCTTTTTAAGTCAGTAATTGGTTCTCCATTTATTGTGAGTTGATCTGTATTTAAATGAGGCATTCTCATTATTGTGCACTTTCTGATGAAGTCTGGGAGGTGCCTGGAAGAAAACACATTTTTTGTGTAGCGTTAAGCCTTTTGTGTGAGCCTATAAAGAGTGGAGCTTTTCTGTCCTCAATTCAGTCCTATGTTTTGTTTACCAGTTATCTTTTGGACTGTTTCCTCGTTTTTTTTTTTTTTTTTTTTTTTTGGTTATTGGTCAGTGTAGTGTGTATCTTATACATTTTAAACACTCTTTTATCCATGAATGTGGGAACTATCAAATGCTTTTTTTATAGTCAGTCCATGCCATACTTGGATTCTTCCCCTTTTTTCAATTCTCCACTATGACTTTAACAACAAATGATCCTTTGTTCCATATGACATTCTTTTAATGCCCTTTTGCTCTATTGCCATAATTGAGTTTTCTACTAAATGACTATAAACTCTGTCAGCATCAGTTCCAGTGTATAGTTTATACGTTGTAGAAAGGAAAGTTATTGGTCTATAGCTTTTAGGGTAGCTTGTATGTTCACTCTTAAGTAATAGCATTGTTTTTCCTTTTGTTAGGCAGTTTGGTGTCTGTTCAGGGTATGCATATAAATAGTTCTTACTCATAGCTAAATCTTCGTGCAAGGATGTTAATACTTTTAACCAGAAGTTAAGTACTGCATCTGGGCCTGGGGATTTCCAATTGGAGGCTTTTCTTAACTTTGTTTCACTCTCTCTGGCTGTTACTTTATCCCATTTCATATCCTGTACATTTAAACTTCTTATTCTTTATTTTACTTCTTCTATCCATTTAGCATATTTGTTATGTTCCACAGGATCTTCATAAATAATTCTCCAAAATATATCTATTTCTTCTTTTTTTTTTTTTTTTGGTGGTCTTTCAATTCTTTTACCTTGTTTCCCACCTCCCTATAAAATGTTTTTGGGTCATCAATAAAATACTTATTTTGTACTTTTCCTTTATATTTATCTTTGTATTTTCTAAGTTTTTCTGCCTGTGCTGAGATTTTTACCTTATTATTTGTGATACTGCATGATAGATCCTGGTCTGTTCTAATACTGTGCATTGCTTTTATTACGTCTATCTTTCTTAGTATTTTTGTTGATCTATTTTTTCTTCTATATTCATCTAATAGTGACACTGCTTGTCTTAATTGCTTTATAATTTTCTCTATTCCATGATGGTTCTCGATTTTCCCCCTTTCTTTCCCTCACTACCCTGTGTTCTTACAGTAGGACTTTATCAGTTACTACTTTAGCTGCACAGTACTATATCCTGTTTACTTCTGTTATATCACATGGATCTCTATGGACAGTCCTAATTTCTGTGTTCATTTGTTTTATCAAACTTCTGACTTTTGGGGTTTTATTGACCTTCTGCAGTCTATTTCTTTCATTGATCTTAAGATGTCTATCTGTCTATTAAATTAAGCAACTCTTCTCTTAGCACATTTTCTTTTAAATTGACGGCAAATTTTTATTTTCTATTTCCAGATTTGTTACTGCAATGGGAATAATGTAATCCTTTTAAATAGTCTCATTATTAGTGAAAGAATGGGAACCAGAAATAGAATAACCACTGATGAAAGTAAATAATGACTGTATAGTCCGTAAATAGTGATAGTAAGGAGATGAACCATGATTTTGCTTTGCTATTTAATGTAGACTAAGGTACTGAATAATTTTGTTGAAAATATTTGGAGGATTTTGATAACCAATGATCTTTTACAAGAAAGTTACATAGACCCTTTTTTGTTATTAAAGGATATCAAATTTTACATGAACTGTTAATAGAATGCATAAAGAATGTGGCCAATCATTTAAAAAAAGAGGGATATTTCCTTGTTGGTTATGTCCGCAATGCAGTTTTTTTCGGAAAAAAGGTTGATGGTTGCCTAATTAATGGTAGTTTATTCTCCTGGGTATTTTAACTGAATGCCAAAAGGGGTTGTATATGTCACAAAGTGTTTTGAATGTATGGCATTTTATGTAGAACTTGCCATATGCAGGTAATTTGGCATTACAGGCAGACTCTAAAAAAGACCTTCAGCAAAGGATAGGGGAATGTAATGCAAAACTGAAGGCACATGGGATGAAACTGAGTACAGATAAGACAAATGCAATGGCAACAAATGGGAAAATCAGGAGACACTGAGAACTGAGATAGAAGGAAAAGTAGTGGAACAGGTTAACAGCTTCAAGTATCTGATAGGGGCGTCCGAGGCAACATGAAATCTAAATAAGATTGTCAAATCTAGAATCAGACAGTTTTCAGCTAAATGGCACAGAATGTCATGGATATATGTGACATAAGAATACAAAAAAGCTGAAAGGTAAGGTGCACTAACTAGCGGTATAACCATTGCTGCTGTATAGTACAGAAACCTCAGCGGTGAAGGCAGACCAGTTGTGGAAGCTAGAGGTGATGGAGATGAAGTGCCAGGTATAGGTGCTAGGATGCACACTGTGGGACAGACAAAGAAATGAGGACATCAGAGCAGAAGGCCAAGTAGCTTCAATTGCAGAGAAAGCCAAAGAGAACAGATTACAGTGGTTCAGGCACATGTGCAGAAAACCAGAATACAATCTGATGAAGAAGATTTGGGAAAGACAGGAAGAAGACAGGCAGAAACAAGTGTATCCAGGCAGAAGGTTGATGGATTGTATAAGAGAAGACCTGTGACACTCAGGCATGAGTATCAAAGAAGGTAGGAGAGTATTGTTGAATAGAGCGATGGCAACAGTTGACCCGACATCCCGACCCCTTGTAGAAAATGGACAAAAGGGAGTTGATGATGAAACATTACGGAAACTTAATAGCATAGTGTATGAACATACTTATGCAGTTGTATCTAAGGATGTTATAAATGTCTTCTGCAGATGTTCTACTTATATAGTGGGCAGTTTTGATTTGAGCATGAGAGCTGCAATGAAGAAAATGTGTTTGATATAAAGGAATATAACTGGCAGATAAAATTGAATGTGTTCCACAAGGACTGAAAGGTGTTATTAATTTTAAATGCAAATTGAAATAATGGAGGTTAACGTTTCTGTAGTCTGATGAAATCTTTTTACTACAGACCAAAGCATTAACTGTTGTGGTGTTGTGGGACTTTTTTAACATTGAATAATTTCAGAAAAGCCTATTAAGAGAGCCTTGGTTGTTGTTAGGAGTTTTGATTTGTTTAAGTGATTGCGTTATTTCATTCTGGGCTATTGCACCGTTTTCATTTGTTTGCTTTGAATCTTTAAAAAGGCAGAGAGGGAAGATGACACTTTGAGCAGAGCAAGGGAAAATATAACTACAGCTGTAGCAGAAGAATTTGAACTGAATACTCATACCTTTTACCAATAAATGAGATACAAAATGACTTATTCGAGGCAAATATGGCTACACAAGAAGTAGCATACCAGCTACTGCTGCCTAGGCTTTTCAGAAATCTAGTGATAAAATAAGCACAAAATCATCCACTAGAGGGACACATAAGAGCGGATAAAATTTAGCATGTGTGCCCACATGCATTTGTGTGATGACAGTCCCAGCTGTCTTCTGTAGTGGTACTGTTATGGGAAAAGCTTTTTGTTTTGGTTTAAGAGACACGTTAGCGTTAGGGGCAGGGTTGTCACATGACCAAAGATGTAAATCCACTCCAACAAATACATGCACATGGTGGAGGTATAGATTTATAACAGAGTGCATAGCCACCACTCTAGAACAAACTAACTCTCCAAGTTAAACAGTGTGACACACTGTCTGCCTTTAAAATGTATAATAGTCCTAAATTCATCCCTGGTATGAATGGCCTGGCCCTTCTTGAAAAGGGAGGAAAGGCTTAAGAATGGGTACTGGCAAAGCTGAAATGTCCTTGCAGTTCAATTGATTTGCAACCCCTATGACATATGAGTAAGTCACATCCTTGCACAAAAGCAGAGTTAGTGGGCATAACATGCTTAGGCCTGCTCTCCTGGTGACTCTTGGGTGACATGCATGGAGTTGTAGTATGTGGGAGTGAAGAAAGAGTACATGCTGTCTTGTCTGCACTGAAGGCTGAGATTGTTTACAGCGTGTTAAGACTTGGACAAAATATATATCTATGGTATTTTTTTACAGACAGTATGTGCACTGGTGAGTGCATTTCAAGACCATACAAAAATATATCAGTCAAAATACTTTAATGTGCTTTTTTCTTTCATGTTTCAGCTTGACATACTAGTTTCTGTAGGCTTAACCCAACTCATACATTTAGAGGTTTTGGTTCTTGCAAGGGAAGCACATAATTAAAATGAATGTTTTTCCTGTCATGCCAACCTCTGTTTCTCAGATCTCCTCTTGGGCAGCTAATATTTGTGGTTCCCCAGATTTTCACTGAAATGTATTTTTCACTTCTGTTCCAAGTGTGTTATAAGCCTATAAATATGGTCAAAAAATAAAATAAGCTCAGGATCAACCACTGGCAGCTGACGACAGTCAGCATACATACACCCACCCATGAGATCCATAGTGGCAGGTAGAGGTTGGGTTACTGAACCCTTATCAGTATATGTAGAGAAGATGTTAAGACCTGTGGTTAATTTGAATTCCACCATCCTTAGAGACACCAAACATTTTTGCTTGATCTCTACAAAGAAACAGCTGGCATACCAGATAACCTCTCCTACCTTTTAGTAACTATGTCAAATCTCTCTTTACTATCATTCCTAATCAGCAAGGCATAGCGAGTGTTCATCATTATTTAACTAATTACACTGATTTCTTGGATGCTAAAATAGATTTTATCTGTTTACTGTTGGAGACAGTGTTAGAGAATAATATATTTCCACAGAGGGATGGCGTGGCTATGGGCACTTCTTGTGCCAATAGCTACACCAACCTTGTTATGGCAAAGTGGGAAAGGGAGGAATTGTTTCCCTTACCTAGCTATAGGAACTTTGTCATATTTTACAGGTGATTTGTAGATGATTTATTTTTCCTTTGGACAGGTAGTGAGACTGATTTATATCAATATTTTGAAGAAGTAATTTCTCTCACGGATTTTTTTAAATTTACTATTACAGTGTCACCTAGTAGCATTTCTTTTCTAGATGTTTTTATTGAACATCTTAGCAATGGTAAATTAAATACAGGCGTTTACAGGAAGTCATGCTATAAGAATACATTGTTACATAGAGAAAGCATACACCCTGGATATACTTTTAATAATATTGTAAAAGGGCAAGTAATTCGAGCCTCCAGATTAAATCCTTTACAAATTAATTTTGAGAGAGAATTAGCTGACTTTAATGATAGGCTACTTTCAAGGAAATATAAAGCCAATGAAATTCTTACTGGCTTTCAGAGTATAGAGAGCATTAGGTCTGATAGAGCGTGTTCATACTTCTCAGAGGAAGGGAACGTCAGATACTCCACTATTAATCTTCCTGATAATACCAGTTTATCAACACAGAAATGTTCATTATTTTATACATATGACTTTTATCGGATTAAAGACATAGTATGTAAACACTGGAATGTGTTAACTGTGGACCCCCATATTAAAGACATCGTGGGTGAGCAACCACAGTTTCTATTTAAAATTAAGAAAAATTTATATAGACTTCTATGTCATTCCAATAATATGTCTTCACCTGAATACAAAACACATCTAGGGACTAGATTTTGCAATAATTGCAATTTTTGCCCCCACATATGTGACTCTAATCTTTTTGTTCATCCCACTACATCTAAACTTTATAGTTTTGATATTAGAGCTGATTGTAACACTGAACCTGTAGTTTATCTCGTTCTTCCTGCCCTGCCTTTTATGTCGGAAAAACCGATAGAAGACTCAGAGACAGGGTGAGGGAGCACTTGTATCAAATACGTATCAAATCGAATATTAATGCTCTCTCAAAACATATTCTATATACTGATAATTCACATTCAAGTTTATGGTTATATATGTTAATTCACTTAGTTTGAGAAGTGGAGATGTTAGAAATTTCACTGAAAGGAATGAAACTAACTGGATTATTAGATTCCAGGCACACATACATCATGGTTTAAATGAGAAGATTCCTATCAAACCAGTTCTTAAAAATAGGAGGTCCGTTTTTAAGTAATATATATCTTTTCTATATATATATATATATATATATATATTTTTTTTTTATATATCTATCTATCTATATATATATATATATATATATATATATTTTTTTTCATCTCTATTAATACTTACAATGGTAGAATTCATTATCGTGTTATTTTATTATTTATATCTATGTATATTTATTTATTTATATATGTGTTTTTAAATAGTAATTTGCCAAAATATGCATATTATTTTTCAGTTAATATGTATTAATGAAAATATCTTTGATAGTGAAGTACACAATTTTACTAGTTAATTATTGTACTTGCTTAATAGTTAATTATGATGTCATTAATTGGTAGAGCTCGTTACATATATATAGGGTGTTTGTTTATTCACTCTGTATTCTTCAGGTCCGAAGAAGCCATTTTGGCGAAAGCGCTTACCTGATTTGATGTTACCAAATAAAAGGTTTTAAAAGTTTTTAAAGTTTCCAGCAACTGCCTACTTGTTTGGATGTTAAGTATTGCTTGTGCTTGGTCTGAGTAGACTATCATATGCTGACTGTCGTCAACTGCCAGTGGTTGATCCTGAGCTTATTTTATTTTTTGACATTATTTTTTCTCTCAGTGCTCAGGGACATTTATTTTCCTGTGGTGCCAGTTATTACTCTTGCCCTATAAATATGGTACTTACAATGGTATATGTAGCTTTATTATCATTTTCAGCAGATATCAATCTCCACTGAAAATTCAGTGTCTTAACGTGTGTCACATTAACTAAAACATTGACTAAATATATAAAATAGTTACATAATTCACAGTTTGTGGTAAGAGAAGCCTGAGTCAATTGGTTTACCAGTGAATTATTCTAAAATTGCTACAGTCATCCTTGGCTTTTTGTTAAGTGTTTTTGAGCTTGGACATACTGGATTAAACAATGGGTGCCAGCAGAGGTGAAATGGTCATATCCAACTTGATGAGGTGGTAAGTGCATTGGTTTCTGGCATGGTACTGACTTTCATTTCATTGAATGAGACATTTAAATGCTGATCTGTTTAAAATGTCATACATTTCAGTGTATTTATTTCAATGTGTTAACCAGGTAATCTATTTGTGCATTCATTACAAAGCAGTAAAGTCAAATATTGTCTAGATGCACCATGTAGAGAGACAAGGCTTGGCTTAATTGTTTGGGGGTGGGTATGCTGTTTTATGGGAAAAAATGTCACTTTCTACAGAATCCCACCCAGTTGTGGAACTCACAGTCATAAGAAAAGGTTGAACAAGAGGTTAGTGCACCTTTTTTTATTAAATTACTACTTTTTTAAAGAATTTTACTTTTTGTAGCTGGTGCCAGTGGGATTATAAATGACTGTCACGATTTGCTATAGGTGACTTGAATTTTGGAGTAAGTTTTATAGATAATGGCTATATTCTGCTGTTTCAGCTGTTCTGTTTTGTCTGTGCAAGACATCTGGAGAAGCAGTCAGCTTTGTAGAAGATGGCTGCTCGAAGAATTAATGAGACTTGTTTAGACTACATACTTGGACATTCCAGGTAAGTGAACATTTTTATGTTTGGGAGACTCTGATTTAAACTATGTGTTATTGATGGCATCTTGTGTTTGGTATAATTACTGGAGAAATTTAAGTAGGCAGTATGTATTTGATGTACTTCTTGTTTCCATGCCGTATGGTTTATATAGTGTAAAGTTTTGTATTATAGGCTTAATTCTTTTACATATTGCTAGCTGTCCTGCACTGTGAGTGTGCAGCAATTTCAATGTGTGTGTGTTTGTGTTACCGGAGTGATATTTACATTGCTAACTGGCTATGTTTTCACTGATTTCTTGGTAGTCCTGTTTTCTAGGAGGTTTACCGTATTCTTTTTGCTTTGCTCTGCAAGATTTTAGTTTAACTGAGAAGATATGGTCATTGTTGAAGGTTTTTTGTAGGTTATTAGGCAGCTTTTTTATACAATGTTTATTGTGTTTTCCTTTTATGGATAATGACAATAAGTGTAGAATTAGTTTTGTTGAGGGATTGTGAAACTGGAGTTGTCACTTCAGCTCCTGGTGCTGAATGTGGCAGTAATTATGGCCATGTTTTATTGCTCAAATAATGGGTATGCTTTGCTGCTGACTCAATTGAAACAACGGTCCACTTCACACAATAACATGTCATGGCCATGAGCCATTTGAATATCCATCGGGTTGCATAGGGATTTATGTCTACATTTTTGAGTTTGTCTATAATACCTAGGAGAGGTAGTGTGTTGAATCCCTTTACCAGGTCGAGGTAGACAGTATGCACTTTTTTGCCCATCATCCATGCTCAAGTATCCTTCTCAAAGTAATCCACTGGGTTTAGTAGGTGTGACCTACCCTTGACAAAACCAAACTGGGATGGGTCCAGGTTTGAAGATTTCCTATGTACTTATTAGATCCATGTTAACTTTCCATGGCCTTGTATGCAAGACTAGTCTGTAGTTCCCTGCGTCTGTTGATGGTCAACCTTTATGTAGAGGGATGACCGTTGCAGTCCTGCATTCCTTAGGGACAAAACCTGTCTGGAGGCTGTGGCTGAATAGACATTTTAGTGGGCCCGTTGGGTCATTTTTCAAATTATATAGGGGGCATCCCTGGATGTTAGTTATCAGGGCTCATTGCTGTACCGTGTTTAGCTGTGGAGAGCACAATGAGGACCCATGCTTTAGTAACAGTGGGGAGGATAAATGGTACAGGGTATTTCTTGGGAGTAACTAGTCATCTTCGAATCATATGGACTCTGTCTTCTGCTTGTACCTTATTGCTGTTGTGTAACACTTTTCAGTAAAGTTACTGTAGTCTTCTCTTTTATGTTGGACTTGGTAACTACTTTAGCCAATTAAATGTTTCTGTCAAGGCTGTAATCTCTGCACTATAAGGTTGAAAGTTATGCCTTCAATTAGAACTGAAATGTCATGAAATCACAAGAAATTAATAGCTTTTATTGCATGTATATTTCTATACACTAGACAGACTTTTGTTTCAAATAAGAATTAGCCAGTACAACTTTATACATAAGTAAGCAGACACACAAATTTCATTTGAAATTGTAGTTTCATTTATTTTACAATGTAAATAAAAGATGGAAGCAGACACAGGTTCCATGTGAAGTCATAATTTTATTTATTTGACTGTTTTATAACTATTATATCTAGATGTAACAGGTTTACAGTGAAACAGTGTAAATTGCAAGTAATTTGGTGATGAATCACAACAATGCAAGACGTGTAGAATATACACATTAGTTTAAAGAACACCATTGGACATAAAACATACAAATAAGAATGGAGAGATACTGCTATACTTAACATAGCCACTCTATTAAACAGTTTATTTACATTTTACATATGTACGTACATACAGATATTTCAGCCATGAGCTATAATCCCATTCTTGCCTGCAAAGCTATAGTTGTAGTCTGACCCCATTTCCATTTCTTATATTTGTCAACTATCATCTTGCTTGAATTCTACTTCCGCATTTTGCTATACTGTTTGACATTCCTTCAGAAAGTGGTATAATTCTGTCTATGTCTTGCACCATGAAGCTCAGGTTGTGACTCAAAAGGGATACCTCGGAACTCTCAGAGCAGCAGTAACCATGGAAACTGATTTATTTAGGTATTTATTTGACATTTGTTAACTGAGATAGTCCAACTGAGCCAAAGTCCTTTTTCAGTAGAGGCCCAGGGAGAAAAGCTCCACAGAAAAATAATTACATCAGAAAGATATGATACAAGAATACATAAAAACAGTTGTTTGTCTTTCGGCTTTTCCCGGTTAGGGGTTGCCACAGCAGAACTCCGGTCCGCTAATGACTGGCAGTTGGTTTTTATGATGTCGAGTTGCCAGCCCGACGCCCAACCTTCAACGAAGGCACGGCCATTCAATGCATGTCTTTTGAATGCCCACTCAATCGCAGGGAGGACATGCAGACTCCACACAGAAGGCACTCCCAACCCAAGCCATAAAAACAGTATGCAGGCAAAATATATAATGAGAATAACATACAGATCATACTGACTGGTAGGATACAGAAGCAGAAGGCTTTAAAACTATATGTAGACTTACAGAAATAAACTGAGATTGCACATAACAGTCTTAACAGTGATTATTGATTTTTAACCATAGGTTCAAGAAGTATTAACAATATTAGTTAGATAGGGAGCTGTGGATGAATACTGTAATAGAAAATAAAGGAGGGGAGCTGGGAAAGAGTGCTCTTAATAGAAAGTCATTTAGGGAAGGACGGAGCTATAATTGGTATAAGGCATGTATGTAAGGTTAGACCATCAGGAGGTTAGGGGGAATGGGAGTAAATGCAGAATTAGGTAGATAACTGGGAGATGAAAAGATATGAGACAGGTACTAGAGAGGTTTGATAAGGACTATAGTGGACAAGAATACAAGGTGAGCTGGGCTAAGAAGGAAATAAGAAGAAATGAAAGAGAATTAGGAAAGGCATGTAAAGAACAGAGTGGTAGTAGGAGTATGGAAAAGGGAAGAGGATTCATGTAGGATATTTACAATGACATGTCCCGGTAGTCTTTTGCAACTTTTTTGAAGAAATGTGTCTGGTTTATTTGATGAAGTGACAAGGGAAGTTTGTTCCATGAAAAGGCTGGAATATAACTGCACAATTTTTGCCCCCAAGAGTTCTTGGGTTTGTAGATTTCTAGGTAATACTGATCAGAACTTCTAAGAGTACGAAGGGGTGTACAGAAAAATTAAGGCGGAAAAGTTAGGGCAGGAGGAGGGATTGTGCACAATGGAATGAATAAAGGTAAGTTGTGAAAGCTGAAGATGTCGAGAGAATTCTAACCAGTTTAAGGACATTAAAGGAAAACAGTGATGTGACTTTGAAGAGTTGTTACATGTAAATTGTGCTACTTTATTGCAGGTCGATTCAAGTTTGTATTGCAGATTAGACCATACATTAGCATTTGAGAACTGTAAAGAAGGTTAGGAAGGAGGTAAGCACAGGCAAGTGTCTGGCGTGACTCGACAGTTAGGAACTTTTGTTTCTGTTCAGTAGACCCATTTTGTGATGGATTTTCTTGATACAGTAGAATACGTGTAAGTCAAATTTTAGTCATCTGTAAAGGCACCAAGATGGTTGGTATGGGTTTCAGCCTTAATGATTGTATTGTTTAGGGATGTAATGGAGAATGCAGGTTTGTGTTGAAACAGTGATTTGGGAAGGAAAAGTAAAAGTTTAGTGATTTGCGGGTTGAGTAATAGTTGGTTATTTGACAGTCATGTTTCAATGAGGTTAAAAGATTTTTGTGAAGAGTATGTAGGTCAGGGAGGGTATCCAAAGTGGTGATGACTGTGGAGTCATCTGCATACTGTAATAGAGGTGATTCTGGGCAGGAAGTATAGAGATGATTTATGAAAATGTTGAAATGTAAAGGACCAAGTACAGATCCTTGAAAGACATCCATCTTGATGGGGAGAAAGGGGGAGAGCTATTTAACAGCTTGTTGTCAATTGGAGAGGTAGCTATGAAAACAGGAAATGGTAGGGGAAGAAAGACTGAGTTGAGAGAGGTTAGAGAGAATAGGGTGAGAGACAGTATTGAAAGCTTAGGAGAGATCAAGAAAGAGACAGGAAATCAGATTGGTATTGCCTCTTGCCTGGACAATAGAGTTTATGAAAGAAATGAGGACTGCTGTCGTGCTATGGTGTAGTTGGAAGCCATGTTGTGTGGGGGAGAGTAGGTTTTGGTTGATAAGATAGTCAAGGATTTGTTTATGTACACATTTCTCAAGGATCTTGGAAAGAGGACACAGTATTGCTCTAGGTCAGTAGAGTTTCTACCCTTGTGAAGGGGAATAGCATAGAATTGTTTCCCTAATGAGTGAACAGTGGATTTCCTTATAGAATGGTTAATTTCCTTATAGAACTGTTAATAAGTATGAAAACGGGATAAGCAATAGACTGAGCTAAGGTAGAGTGGAGGTAGGTTGTCAGCTGATGGAGAGTAATGTTTTAGTTTGAGAATATTTTTAATGTAGTTTGTAGGAATTGGTTTTAATGAGAAGGAGTCACTAAGCTGAGACGGAATGAGAGTATTAGAGGGATCAGTGGAGTTGGAAGTTTGTATCAGTTTGCTAGTTGATTCCATGATAGTGAAAGATGTCTGAGATATCTCACGCATTCTCAGAGAGTTACCTCAGACATTCACAGAGAGACATCTCAGTCATTCACAGAGGGAGAGAGACTTCATCTTGCCTTTTGAGTAATCAGCTTAGCCATTATCTTCTTGCCTTGCTTTAGTGAGTAATCAGGGAACAGTAATTCTTTAGTTTAGTCAGGAAATACAGTAAGATTAGTTTAGCATTGTTTTCTGTATCTATGAGACCTATCCAACTGTGTTATTTTTCTTATCTGTCCTGTGCCAATTTTTTAAATATTTTTATTACCTTTCATTGTGGCTGTTCTTTTAGAGAATACTTGTAATAGCTTGAGAGTGCTTATGTTTATTTTAGTGACACTGTGGCCACTCCTGATAGCCTTGTTACTTTAGTCACACTCTGCCATTGCATTAACTGTACACAGTTTAATTGGGCACCCTTATAAGAGCCTTTGTGTAGCTGACTGGTGGCAGCAGTTACCCTAGACGGTTGGGCAGAAGGGGACACAGCTGGTAAATCTATGCCATCCGTGTGTGTGTGTGTGTGTGTGTGTGTGTGTGTGTGTGTGTGTGTGTGTGTGTGTGTGTGTGTGTGTGTGTGTGTGTGTGTGTGTAAACCAGATATCAAAATGTGTGTCAGCTATTGGGACCAGGAATATAGTGCTCCAAGGTGTCAAGGTGGAGTTGTTAAGGGTCTGGAGAAAGAAAGAGAGTCCAACCCCAGAGCTGGAGTCTGTTTCCTGTGTGGTCTTAAGGGAAATTGTGTTTACTGTGGAGAGCTGTGTTTGGCAATACTGTGTGTAATTATCCTTGGTCTTAGTGGCCATCCCTCACCGGTGCTAGTTGTGGGGATTGAGGCCCCTTGATTATTGGCCCAAAGTAAGAACGCCATCACAGTGTGAAGGGACATTGATTTTTATCCTAGGGAACGTTGATGCATTTCTTTGCATTCAGTTTGAGACCATGACTAAGAAAACTGTCGCTGATCTGTGTAAGACCCTCCTGAAGTACACTGACATCATTTGGGGATTCAATATTTGCACTCAGTTTACAGTCATCCCCAAACCTGGTCAGCCACAGCCCCTTAGTTTTGACCTGAACTTCTGAGAAGTATATACCAAGCAGTAAGGGGCTCAGCACTGATTCTTGTGGCACCCTGCTGGTGACATTTCTGTTGGCTCATGTAGAGTTACCCACTTTGATAGTGTGTGACTGGTTTGTGAGACAGTTTGCATCCCATCTTACAACAAAGGGGTTTAAATTCAGTTAGATAAGTTTAATGGCAATGCCTGAGTGTGGGATTGTGTCAAAGGCCTTTGTCAAGTAGAGGGATGTTGTGTGCACATATTTTCCCTTGTCAGTGGCCCTGGTCACATGTTTGAAGAAATTCACCAGGTTTAATAGGCATGATCTGTCCTTGACAAAGCTGAACTGGGTTGGATCCAGGGTTTGGAGGTCCCTTATGTCTGTATTTATAAGGTCCACGATGATACATACATTCCATGTCCTTGTAGATGAAGCTGGTCAGACTTATGGGTCTATAATTCCCGGGGTCTGTTGCTAAGCCACCTTTGCGTAGGAGAATAACTGTCACTGTTCTGCATTCTGCAGGAACAAAGCCTGTGGTTAGGCCGTGAATAAATAGGGTACTAATGGTGATGCTAGTTCATGTTTTAGTTTGTTTAGAAGACAGTCTAGGATGCTGTCTGGTGCCATAGAGGCTGTGTTTTTTGGCTTAGACAAGGTTTTAATGACCTACCCTTTGGATATGTAGGGTGGGAGTCGCAGTTGAGGGCAAGGTTTGTGATATGTTTGGAGGTGATATTTTAACCAAATCTGTATGGTACCAGGTTTGCTTTCACTGCAGGTCAGTGTGTGTGATACAGTTAGTCACTAGTTTGGCACACTGTTGGGTATTACCTTTTAGCCTATGTACATAGCTGTAAAAGGCCTAACAGTTATCCTTGGCTGTGACTGCAAAGTTTTTCTCAAAGTTAGTCATAGAGGATTTGACATGTTGTCGTATTTGCCTGTTGAGGATGAGGAGGGTGCTTTTCCATTGTTGGGGGCCTCGCCTTAGTTTTCTTAGAAAGCAATTTTTCCATTTGTTGTAAAGTTTGTTGATGCTGGATGTCCACCAGGGTGGCTTGTTTCTTCTTGGGCCTCTAGCTTTAATTCTCTCTGGAACAGGTGAGTACACTTATAAAAGTGATTGTACCGGGCTTCAGTGTAAGCTTTGGTGTAGTTGCCACTTCCACCTGGGGGTGATGCAAGTGAGTTAGGGCTGGAGTAGGTTTCCCAGATGATGGTGGGATATCGAAATCCTCCATGACCAGAGTGTTTGGCTGTATTTGGATTGACTCCAGTTTGGTCAAGTAGGCCTTCAGCACATCATGATTCATGGAGGGGAATGTATAGCTAGCTATGATTTAAATGGCGGTCTTACTCACAGTAATCTGAACTTGGAGTAAATCCATGGAGCTGTCTAGTCTGTGCCTCTGCCTTAGGGTATCTACAAGCTGCTC
The DNA here is from genome assembly GCF_019279795.1 of Protopterus annectens. Lineage (NCBI taxonomy): Eukaryota > Metazoa > Chordata > Ceratodontiformes > Protopteridae > Protopterus > Protopterus annectens. Next base: position 1,356,714,023 of record NC_056732.1, on the reverse strand, counting down.
CTGTCCATAAAGGTCACAGGTGGCAAGCCATGAGTGAATTTACAATTTCCCATCTATTGGCCCAAATTGCATTTGAATAGGATTAGAGAACAGTCTGTTTCACATGAATGGGAAGTCTGTTCCAGAGAAGGGTAATCTGTGAGACACTTCGGTTCCTCCAACATGTCTTGCTTATGTCACAGACGAGGTTTAGCTCCTTAGCTCAGGTAATTTGAATTCTGTTTCTTTTCTGAATGTATAGCAGATTAATAAGGACTGGCTGGGTGAATGCCTTATAGGGTAGATATAGATCACTTTCCAGTTGTCTGTAGGAGACTCAGTACAGAGACAGGGCCTTGATGTGGTCCATATAGGACATGTTATTTATACCCTGTATTCTTTTAGTGAGGAACTTGTATGGCCGCTCTAGCTGTTGGTAAATGCCTGATTAGGTACATGCTGAAGGGTGCATTGTACTTGATTATTGGTCTAATGAGAGGTGAGTATAGTGCGGCCATGATCTCCTTAGATCTGGATGCCTTAGCCTTGTTTATTGCACCAGATAGAAGGATTTTCTCACCACCATGGCACATGGTGATCAAAGTTCAGATTACTGTCAATAAGATTTGCCAAGTCCATTTTCACTGGGTCTCCTCTAATCTTAGTAGAGAGTTATCAATGTTGTAATTTGCAGGGGTGATCATTTTCCCAAATGTTATAATAATGCATTTTTGTGCTTATTAATGAGTTTTAGGCCATGGTTTAGCACGGGTTATTTGTCTGTCAGAACCTCCTCAAGGATATCTACATCTTAGGGGATTCACTGATTGCACCCAACTTGCAGTCATCTTGTTAGCCAAAGGCCCTCCACATTTACCGTGACTTCAGAGAAGTCTATTCCAAACAAGAGAAGTACCAGTAGGAGCCCTGTGGGGAGCCATTAGTAACAGGCCTATTTGTGGAGGTGGATTCCCCCACCTTAACCTAATGTATCCTAGATGTGAGCCATTTGGCCATCTATCGGGTGACATAGGGATCTGTGTCTACATTAGTGAGTCTGTCTAAAATATCCAAGTGAGGTATCATGTCAAATGAGTGTGCTAGGTTGAGGTAGGCAGTATGCACTATTTTTCCCTCATCTATGGCTCTAGTGACCTTCTTGAAGTTCACCAGGTTTAGTAGGCATTAACTGCCCTTGACAAAGCCAAACAAGGATGGGTCCAGTTTTTCTTAAGATTTCCTATGTTTGTGTTCATCAGGTACATGATAATTCTAAGCAACTTATGGGTCTGTAGTTCCCTGGGTCTGTTGGTGGTCCACCTTTGTGTAATAGGAGGACAGTTGCTGTCCTCTATTCCATAGAGATGAAGCCTGTCTGGAGGCTGTGGTTGAACAGAGATTCTAGTGGTCCTGACAGGTCATGTTTTAAAGGACAACAATGGGATATTAAAGCAGATAGCTCAACCTGCTGTCCCTTTTAGTCCCTGTTCATTGATACAGCCTCGGAAAATCACCAATGCAGCTTTAAAAACTAATCCACTCAACTGTTTTCCCTGTTAGGCTTCCTACCTTTCCATACTATTTTACTTTCACTTTGAAAAATAAGTTGAAAAACCTCTAACTGGCTCTGAAATGATGATGTCACATCTGCCAGAGCTCTTGCTCTAGCTACCAGGACATTTCCTCCGCCAAAGTGATGTAATCTCCTCCTGATTTGCATGCTGTATAGAAGAGCCAGTGGACCTCCCACATTGTGATGTCAGAGCTGCCTTGCCCAGCCCACTCTTAACCTAGCAAAAATGTCAAACTATAATCTCACTTTTCTGAAGAGCCCTACTGATATGCGATAAAGTACAGGCAGAAGCACAGTAACAGCTGCAAAAACTAAGAGCATAAATTTGCAATGACCATGCATAGACATTAATTGCATGTTTTTACATAAGAAGCAGATGTCTGTCACAATTAATCAACAACACTACATTAGATTACAAGAAGTATGCAATACCGTAATTTTCGTAAATTACCACTTAAAAAAGGCATGTGAGCATTGTCATGCAAGTCTGTGAAATATTTTGTGTTTATAGTGCATCATTTGTTAGCTATTTAACCATACAGGAAGGAAAAATAAGTGGGAGTTTGATGCTTTGCAAAACAGTGATTATTCCCAGTGCTATGGAGCTTGGTTCTAAATTTGACAGGAGTGCAACAAAAAAGTCTCCCACTGTAAGGAAGGAAAGGCTGACAAGAAAACAGTACATTAGTCTGGTCACCTGCTGTGAGCTGTCAATCACATGCAGATAATGGGTCAAATTACCCTTAGCTCTTTAACAGCTAGGGAAGGTAGGTGTGAAGGGGGAGGGGAGATACCTTGAAGATCTAGATTTCAGCCTTCACAAAAGAAATCACGTTAGCATTTCTAAGAAAGAGCAATAAAATGCACTTTTCAATTCTGTTCTGTAGCACTTGCACTGCATGTGTTTGAAGTAGTCATTGAAAAAGGATAACATTTTAACCAAAAGTAGGTGACTATAACACAGCTGTGAATGCCTGTAAAATCAGTGCACTCACAGGAGCTTTAGGGAAAATGTGGCAGGTCTGATGCAATTTCTTTTAGGCAAACAATGCATTCTGGGATACTTAGAGACAGACTAAACAGTCAGAATTATTTCAAGATGCCAGACCCCATGTGGTCAGAGTCAGAAATTGTGTATAAAAATGTCTAAAAAGCTCTAAACAGTCCCAGAGTGGTGTTAAAATGTAGGAAACACCAAACCATGATGGAATAAACATGTTTTTTGAGTCTGTGGGTGTGGTTGTCCTTTAAGCTATATAGAAGGCATCCATGGATATTACTAGGGCCCAGTGATGAAGTGTTTTTTAGATGTGGAGAGTGTGGTGAGGACCTGCTCTTTAGTGTTAGTTGGAAAAGAAATGACAGAGGGTATCTCCTGGGGAGTAACCAATCATCTGAGAGCCACATGGATTCTGTTTTCTGTTCTTGTTAACACTTTTGAGTAAAGGTACTGTTCACTGCTCTTTTATCTTGGACTTTGGTAACTAATTCAGCCAATTAAATGTTTCTGTCAAGACTTTACTCTCTATACTTACAGTTTCAGAAGTATGCTTTCAGTTGTAACTGAAATGCCATGGATTCACAAGAAAGGAATGTTTTTTTTTTTTTTGCATGTATGCTCCTATTGACAATTCAGGCATTTTTTCTAAGTAGAACTAGCTAGTACAATTTTAAGTTACATTCCCACATACATACATAAATAAGTAAACAGACAGACACATTCCATGTGAAATTGTGATTTCATTTATTTTACAAAATAAATTAGCAAGCAGACAAGTTTCATGTGAAGTCAGAATTGTAATTATTTGCCTATTTTACAACTAATAACATATCTGGGCATACATAACTATTTTTGATACAATGCAATAGTTATACGGTAAAACAGTATAAATTGCAACTGAGAACAAATGTGATACTTTGCGAACAGACAATTTATTGACCAAACAAAACAATGCAAGACATCTGTAATATATACTCATTAGTTTAAGGAATACCATGGTACCTAAACTAAAAAGTAATTAAAAATGGAGGCATACGTGTATATCTAACATAGCCACTCAAGTACACGTATTGTTTACATTTACACATTTTACATACATGTACATAGATTAAAATTTTTTAAGCATGGTCAATACTGGGCTTCTAGCTTGTAAAGGTACCAGAACAGTCATTTCCATATAAGTGAAGAAGACATTCTTAAATTCAACAGTAGTGATTACTTCAGTATAATAAGAAATTTTATTTTACGCATCAGCTAGTCTTACAGAGAACAAGTTACTCTATCTCTCATTCCTCTATCATCTCCTAGACAGATTGTCTAAGGATTCTCTACTACTCTTTGATAATTCCAAACATTCCTAGAGGTCGTTGTCTCTGATTACTCTCTACTTAAGGTCTCCACTTAAATACCAATATGAGATGGAGTGAAAAGTTCAAATATTTCAATCAGTTGTAATAAATGTTCATATCCATTAATGCCCTTGGTATATTTTTGCTGTGCTTTTTACACTTTACTCATGCTGATTTTATGATAAGATTTCTAAAGTATTGTTCCATACTCTAAGTTGGGTCTGGTGTAACTTACAATCCACCATTTCTGATTTCCTAGACATTATTAATCCTATTTTACAGCCCATAGTTTTAAAAATTGATCATTCACCAAGATGCTGATATATCAAAAGAGCCCCTCAAAGCTGGATCTACCCATATATCCAGGTTCTTAAATGAATCCACATTGCAAATCACAATGTGCTGTATTAAATACTCACCCTTCAATCAATGCCAATCAAATCTCATAGGTATGTTTTCAGTCTTACCATATCCTGTATGTCTGTATATGTGAGTGAGTGAGTGAGTGAGTGAGTGAGTGAGTGAGTGAGTGTGTATGTATATATATATATATATATATATATATATATATATATATATATATATATATATATATATATATATATATAGATAGATATAATTATTTTCTATTATGCGCATTATCTTTATGCAAGTTTTTTTTTTTAATTTTCCTGATCTTGTCTCACTGTATGTGTAATGTGTCTGTTCAGTTTTATTATTTTGGTCTTCAATGTTCTAGTTCTAGTGTGCCTTTACTTCCATTTATATTTACACAAATATTGTATCTATCATCTTGTTTGAATTCCACTTCTGCATTTTGCCAAAACTGTTTGCCATTCATTCAGAAAGTGGTATAATACTTTATTCTATCTTCCATTTTCTGTTGGTGTCTTGTACCATGGAGGTCAAGTTGTGACTGAGGAGAGTGTCTCAGTCTACTTACATGATTACCAAACTGAAATTAATATGTAAACAAACAGGTGAATAATGGGAGCAAATTAAATTATTTCATACAAAATGAGGAGACTGGTAGAGAAGGGTGAAGGCTGCCAGCCTAGCCAGATAGAATGTGTAGCCTGTGAACACCAGGAAAGTGTAAAAAGATGATGTAATGTTTATCAGAACTGCGATAGCAATTTAAACAGAGAGAATCAGAAGGCATTAAGCATTTTTGTTTGGATCATCCAACTCACAGCACTCTGACTGTTTGCTTTATGTAAGTTATCTTAGAGATGTGTTTTCCTTTAGAAATAGCTAGAAAGATTAGACTAAGTGTTATTCTGTGATGTCAGAACTGTACTACTGAATTATTTTAAGTATTTCTGTGTGACCTCTGAACTCTTGACTAGCACTGACTGTGTAGTAGAAAGTATTGTCTTGTGGTTTTAATTATTTATTATTAAATATTTTAAAACCTTTTAACTGTGGCTGGTTTGTGTAGAGATAAGTTAAGCTCTAAGAGTACATTGCATATATATAAGGACCCTGTACCAATTCACTCTAATAAGCCTAGACTGTTTAGTCACATCTACCAATTGGATAATAATATTGCAGAGTAATAATTGGACACCCTTTTAAGGGCCTTTGGGTAGCAGATAATTATTAGCTGGGTGGTAGCAGTAATTACTACCATATAGTCTGTGTAAAAGGGGCACAGCTGGAGAACCTGCGCCAGCCTTCCCCAAAAGTGTCTGTGTGGTTGTGTAAACTCTTACCTCAAAGTGCGTGTGTGTGTGTGTGTGTGTGTGTGTGTGTGTGTGTGTGTGTGTGTGTGTGTGTGTGTGTGTGTGTGTGTGTGTGTGTGTCAGTTACTTGGGCAGGGACACAAAGCACTGGTTGAACAGAGGGTGTTGGAGATTTTAGCTTGCCCAGCTAGGCTGAGATCTGGACCCTATAGCTGTGCCAGTGGGGAGTCTTATTGGGGACCTGGGGAGTAAGGCAGCGACCAGCCCCAGACTGACAGATCTCTGTGTGGTTTTAAAGGAAATTGCACTTTACTGTGTGTATTTGTTATCCTTTCCTCATATATGAGTCGCCCTCTCTGGTTTTAGTGGTGAGGATTGATGCTCCTTGATTGCTGGGCCAGGGCACGGGCGTCACACAGAGAATACATTTCAATTATGGAGACTTAGAGAGTACAGTACAAATCTATTTGTTTGATTTTATTTAGTAAAATACACAATGAAATTGTTGTTTACAGGTACCATATAATCTGTGAACATTGTTGCTACCCTTAAAGGACATAAAACACAGCAGACAGGTATTTAGAAATTAAAAATAGCACACCCTGTAATGCGAAACTTTGCAATACTGTAAGTGTTATCATGCAGGGCATATCCAATTCAGAGATCTGTAACACAATCATGGGAGTATGAAAATTTGTGTTGTCATCAATATATACTTTCATAAGCAGCATATTTCATAGTGAACATGAAAATATTTTATTTTGGTATGTGTGATTATGGATGTTAATGTCAACTATGTCTGTTAATTATAAGATGTATACATATATAATTAAATTGCCTATATGGATACATGCACATAGGCCTGTGCATGTACACTACTCAGACAAAAAAAAGTGTAAAGATGTACATATATATATATATATATATATATATATATATATATATATATATATATATATATATATATATATATATATATATATATATATATATGTATATATATATATATATATATATATATATATATATATATATATATATATATATATATATATATATATATATAGTTTTACATTTGCCATTACTTTTTTAGATGATTTGTGCAAGGTTAATTATAATCACCAATGAGTTTATTCGATGGTTTGTGTTTCAAACAAATTAATTGTTAATCATTGTGTGTGTGTGTGTGTGTGTGTGTGTGTGTGTGTGTGTGTGTGTGTGTATGTATATATTATATATGTTCATAAGTGTGTACTAGGCTAATGGCCATGGAGCCTTTACAAGCCTAGCCCATAGGATTACCCTGGCATCGTGCCCCCGCCTAGCCCATAGGATTACCCTGGCATCGTACCACCTGACCTTAATTCCCAGTGCCTCTGTCAAGTAAAGCCACTGGAGTGATCCCTGGGGTGAATTTTCTATTTCCCATCCAGTCATCAAGATTTCTCTTGAAGAAGGCCAGTGAGGTGCTCTGCTTGACATGTATGGGAAGTCTATTCCATAGCATGGGCAGTCTCTGGGCTATGACCCTGTCCCTCCAGCATGTTCTGTTGATTGTGGTAATGAGGTTGAGGTCTCTGGAGCATGTGGTGTGGAAGGACTGGGATTTCTTTAGATGTAGCATTTCTAACACAGCTGGGTCACACATGGCTTTGTAAGTCAAGCAGAGATCGCCTCTAAGTAGGCGATATGAGACAGAGAATAGTTCATGTTTTGGAGTTTTCTATATATATAAAGTTAGAGACAAAACACACACATTATATACCATTATATATATATATATATATATATATATATATGTGTGTGTGTGTAGGTTTACTATCCAAATGAAGTGCAATACTTTGAATACTGTTCCATCGAAATCACACTTCCAAGGTTGCAGAATGTCAAAAGTAAGTTTACAAACCATAATAAAAAAAATAAAGCTGCATTCGTTATTATGCGTTCAACATTGTGGTTGAAATAGCGGTTACAGTGGACAGCAGGGGATTTACTGTTTTCCTCACTGTAGTGCGATCTTGGAGTTGGTCTATATAATATGCAGAGTGTGGGGGAGCAGGTGGGCTTGCCCCCCCTTCCCCCTGCAAAACCTTGAAGGTCTCGATTACATTCAAAAACCGATGTGATGCATGTCGAATGTAGTGTGTCTTCCGTTTGGCATTGTTTACACCACATTATTTTCATTTCCAACATTTTGGGTTGGCTGTGTGAATAAACACACAACTGCACTTAAACATTTTGATAGTAAACCTACATATACACACACACACACACACACACACACACACACACACACACACACACACACACACACACACACACACACATACATATATATATATATATATATATATACACATATACACACACATATTTATATATATATATATATATATATATATATATATATATATATATATATATATATATATATATATATATACACACACATACACACACACACACATATATATATATATATATATATATATATATATATATATACATACATCTACACACACACACACACACACACACACACACACACACACACGCGGTATTGATTAAATTTAGAGGTAGTTACACAAATGTGGGAATGAATAACACAGCGGAAGACAAGGACAGTACAGGAATGTGGTGCAGGCTGGTCACCACCTAGATGTAGTAAAAGTATAAGTCCATGTTGTAGGATAACAGGGAAAGTATTTGTGTATTTGGGAAAGTGAATTAACAGAAAACTATGTATACAGTGTATTAATGTTGTACTACGTGGCATAATACTATTGCATTCAATAATAAATCACTATGGCTATGCTACTCCTTAATGTTTAACTACTCCTCAGTATTATGTCAGACATTTGTACAGACCTGTGACATCATCACACTGGTCATATTCCTCAGTATTATGTCAGACATTTGCACAGACCTGTGACATCATCACTCTGGTCATACCTTGTGCATATGGTTGTGGACATTTGCCAAGATGATGGCAGTCCTATACTTGGACTGACAAACCACATCCTTGTTTTCATTTTATGCATTCATGTATTGGATGTCGCACTGCAGGGTTTATCAATTCATAGCAATGAGAGCAACCACCAGAGGTGACATATTGAGTGGGAACACTGCTCTGTCACTGGCATGAGATCTTCAGTCTAATTGTCTAGGCTATGCATCTTGTGTGAGTGGACTATTTCTCATTCAGGGGCTGGGGTGTACTTGTTTGGTTTGGGTCATCCAGAAGTGTACTAGCAGGCCTTATGTAAATGATGTTGCTCATTCATGTCATGATAAGTCTTTCAGGATGACAGTACTGCAACTGGATATGTTTTTAGGTTTAGTCACTTCTCTGAACTACACAACACTGTGTTTTTTTATGCTATCATGTGGCAGATGTACAGACGTAGTACATAGGTTTGTGAATACCATTCATGGATCTGGTCAAGGATACTGCTTTGCTAACATGTGGTGATGCCAAAATGAAAGAGGTGTGCACAGTTAGGTTAATTGATTCAAGGGGTTAACAGTAAGCCATTGATCCAGAGGAGCATTAGCAGACTAGCCACAGTATCCCGTATTTTAAGTTCCCATTGGCATGACTAATTTATACCTAGTTTAAGGCCCCTTTCAATGACAGCTTCAGGAGCCAGACCTGAGCTGTATTTAGAATTGCCCATTCATGCATATAGGTTATGCTAAAAGATGGTCAGGGAGCTACTTTGCTTTATATCCAAAGAGAGTCTATTCTGTTAATTGGAGATTCTGTGGGATATGTAGCTATTTTGCCAGTAGGTCCCGTTTATGTTTTGGTCTCTTGAACAGGTGTTTAGGATGTTACTAGTTCTGTGGATGTGCAGCTGGTGACAGTGAATCACATCCTTTGAGACTATGTAGGTTAGAGAGAGATTACCTGTCCGGAGTAGATAGCAAAACAGAAAAGTGACAAAGTGATATAAGACTGTCTGGGTAACTCAAGAAAGACATACCCTTGATTATTGTAATGAGAAAACAATGCAGTCTGTCAAGCTTGGTCATGTGCTTAGACACGTACATACCAAAGGGGACGGTATACTCTATTAGTAACCCCTGGTGAATAGGTAAAAGGATTTCCTAACATTAGTGGATACATAACAATAAAAAGATAACTAATTGTCAGTGAAAGTGCTCAGGTCCCTAATGACTGAGTCAGTTTTGGCTAAAGACATCGTGCTAGTGTGCTTTTCTTGGCATGTAGTTTTAGCATGTGCTCCAGGAAGAGCTTACTGCTGCATGCTAGTCCCTCCTGAAAAATCTGGAAGTGAGACGGTGAGGTAGTGGCACTACAAGCCCTTGATGTCAGCCCTGACATTGGAAAAGTAAATACCAAAGACAAGTGGTCCTTGGGATTGATCACTGGGAATACCACAGGTGAATACTCTTTTGGAAGAGCGCATGCCTGCCATCTAATAGACTTGTCTATGACCACTAATTCATTAATTAGCCAATTTGTTATCTAGCAGGTAACATGAGAGCTTACATTTTGTTTACCTGGCTTATCGATTATGCTAGAATATAGGGTTGTATCAACTATCAAGTGCCAATGTGCCATATACATTATATATATATATATATATATATATATATATATATATATATATATATTATACACACACACACACACACACACACACACACACACACACACATATTACACACACACACATATTACACACACACACACACACACACACACACACACACACACACACGTAGATATATATATATATATATATATATATATATATATATATAAATATATACACGTGCGCGCACACACACACACACATACACGCACTTGCTTAGTTGTTGGATTTACTTCCATATCGTTAAGTAGCCTAGTCAGCAATGTAACTCAGCCACAACAGGGAACCCTTAGAGAAAATGATAATTACAGTAGTAACCTTGAAGTGCACTTCTAAAACAGTTATGTGCACTGCATACATAGTGTCAATAAAAGACCTGCACTATCAGATATGAAGCAAATGCGGAATTTATAAATATTCAAGAATGCCTTGAATTGAAAGTCTGTTAGTAACACATGCAAAGGCTGTTGTTTTCAAACCACGTGAATATAAACAGAGATTATGTGTTACATACATGCATAGAAAAATAGATACTATAACTTGTCAAAATATAGGGTCATCAATTGCATGACATTTTGGTTGCAGCACTTAATTTTTACTGCCTTAGTAAAAAAAAGTACCCCTCTAATTACCCACTGCAATATAGTAGGATTGGTACTGAGAAGTATATGGGGAAAGGGGCTTTGGGTGCTGACTTGTCTAAACAAGGGCTAATCTCTTGGTTAGGCTTATAAAGGCCTCAAAGCCAATAGCCTAGTAACTTCCTATGATTCTATGAAATGTATAGACTGCATTTGCCTCATCTTTCAAATGTTAAGTCAGTGTAAACTAACTGTACTTCAAACATTCAGGAAAGGTGTGAAAGCTCAAAACATTTTACCACAATGAATGGCAGAAAAAGTGAGAAAAGAAATTCAATAGGATAGAATCAATATTAGATAAATAGTTATGGTGTGATTTCTGATGGACAACATGCAACATCAGCCAATGAGAAAATGATTTTACAACAGTGATTATATTCTGGCCCAAAGCTGCATGAAAACATGCAAAATATTTTATTCTTTAGGAATATTAGGACATTTGCTACTCAATAGGTTTGTTTACAAGGCACAAGTGTCCAAAGAAATGCTGTGCTGCAAAATGAGGGAAAATCTGTGCAATTATAAAAAAGTGTACCTACATGAATACAGGCACACTATCAAGTAACACTAATAACAGACCATATTAAAAAATAATTACCAATGGGGGGGTTGCAGCAAAAAGCATGAAACAAAAATAGTATTGCCTTGGCCTGAATAATTATTAGACACAGTTTTGCAAAGACTACACAGTAGATATAATTTAATTGCTAAAGAGACTCCAGGTCTGTGTGTGACAACACAGCATCTCTAGCTGAGTAAAATGCAGTCATTCAGCAAATCTAATTGTCCATGGATGGAGGAAGAAAAATACAAAAGGACAACTTCAACTGCAAGCTGTTAGCACTTCCTACCATCCACCATAGAGAGTCTATGCAATTTGACCTGCAGTATGCTAACAAGGCTTTTTCTGAAAACCTTGCCTCAGGGTGAACAGTACTCAAATGCAAACAAACTCCTCTAGCAAAAAATCTGAGATAGTGCCCCTTTAAACCAACTTTAAGTCACCCACAGATGGCATTTATAACCGTAGAAGCAATTGATTTATTTGGATGTATCCCCCACGAGGAAGGTTTGGCCTTGTTCAGGGAAGCTTTGATTAGATTTGGTAATCTTGGCCATGAAGAATTTCAAGCACATTTAGAACTCATGAACATGGTGTTAAAAACAATTATATGTATTTTGAGGGTGAATTTTCCCAACAAATTAGTGGTGTGGCCATGGGGGCAAGATGTGCCCCACTTTATGCCAACATGATACTGATGGTATGGGAACACATATATCTTGAACTCAAGATTTAAAGACAGCTGGATTTTATACAAAAGATTCCTAGATGACATAGTCATCTTTTGGATTGATACAGAAGATAAATTTAAGAAATTATTTGAATATATATCCAGCACTACCAGGTTTTTGCATTTCACCTATTATATTGACCATGAAACATTAGATTACCTAGGCATTACATTATATAGGAAAGAGGGTATTTTAGGATCCAGGGGGTATAGGAAGAAAACCTATTTTAATTCTTTACTACAGTATACAAGTACACATCCTACCATCAGAAAGTGGGCATTACAAAGGGGCAATACATCCGAATCAGTAGGATGACTGCTGACGATTTAGATTTTGAGACTGAAAGTGATATATTAAAGACCATGTTCCTAGAAAGAGGTTACCCTGAAGAACTGACAGAGAAAATATATGGAGAAGTTTTGGAGAGTAGGAGGACAAGATTTGCCCCATTTTAGGAACTGATACCACCTTTGAGATTAATGAGACAGCGAAGGAAGTTGTATCAAATCCAGATCGAGAAGGAGCTAAGGGTATAGGCTTTGAACAAGCCTTTGTAACAGAATTTAATGGAGATTCTAGGATCATCAGTAATATAATGGAAAGAGAAAGGCAAAGGTTTGAAAGCTTATCGGACTTAAAGATATCTGATACCCCATTTAAGACCATTTATAAGAGGGGATCCAATATAAAGGAACTCTTAGAGAAAAGTAAGGCTAAAAACATTAATAGACATAAGAGGGGTACATTCAAATGTGGTACTTACTCGCAATGTAAATATACTGCCAACAAGGAAAATATAAGATTAGAAGTTAGGGAAAAGACTAAAAAAGGAAGGGCATATTACACCTGTGACACCAGTGGGGTGATTTATATTACAAACTGCAATCAATGCCCAGCATTTTATGTGGGCAAGACAGAAAGGAAATTAAGGAGAACAGTATACGAACATATATACGATATCCAAACCAAAAACCAAAGAAATGCATTATAAAAACATACCCTAAGTTATTCAGGGGCAGGGTTTATATTTTTCATTTTGGAAAATATCCTTTTAGATGTGAGAGGGGGACCTTGGGAGACCAAGATAGAGTACAGGGAGGTTTACTGGCAGATCCTTTTCGAAACCTATAAAGCCCCTGGATTAAATGATACAGTCTCCCTTGCCCCTGTCCTTAAGTTAAGGGCAGCTAGGTTGTAGGAGATAAGAAAATACATTAGTACATAATTACAAATGACTAATATGACATGATATATTATTTATATATTTTACCTGTTAAGAGAGAGACATGTTATTTTAACTAGCAACAGTAGATGTTGCTATTAGTTTATAAAAATACCCTATGAAGTATTTGAATAGGAATTTTAAATTGCATGATGTGAAAATGAGGTTTTATGAAAAAGAAATGTTATTTAGGTTAATTTTAGGAAGCATTTGCTAGGTTTTATTTTAAATTTTTTTTTATTAAAAATGAATTAAATTGTTTTTAAGAATTTAAACGGAGAGTAAGGATCTAATTAATAAGTTTAATTGATTCTTAGAAGTCACTGGTGTCTCGAGTAGTACGGAATATTTAAACGGAAGGAAGTTGTATTAGCTTTGATTATGCATCTGAAGAAGTCCCTTGTGACAAAAACGCAGTAATCATAGAGCATTTAAGTGCTGCTGTTTTATTTTATGACTGTTGATTTGTTTACCGCCTTTATTGTCAATAAAAACGAGAACTCCAGCCTGGTGGTGGTCTTTGAAGAGCCAAATCTTTTGGATTATTGGTTTTATTCAGCCCTTCTTCTCTATTTTATTGTTTAAAGATAAAAATGTTACTGCTCAGTGCTAGCAGTCTAAAGAAGAAACTCCTTTCCCTAAAGACTCTCTTCATTTTACAGAATACTGACATCTGCCCTGTCATAGAGACATAGTTAAGCTGCGCAGTCATGGCAACATGGTTTAAAGCCACAGAGAACACCAGTGCAAGACTATAATGCCTTCCACACATTTAGACCAGCTACTACATAGGCAGAGCCTAAAGGTGGAGATGTCTCTGTTTACATCAAACATAAATATACCTCAAAGCTGGTCAAACCAGACAATGTACTTTAGCATCTCCATGTTCAAATCAGCATATGCAAAATCCCATACCACTTTTTTACAAGATACACGTTCCCTTCTATGACCCAGAAAACCCATAACATGTATTTATGCTTAATGGAGACACTCACCATCCAACCATAATACCATATTCATAGGAGACATTAAATTACCCACTGTTAACTGGGGAGCATATTCAATACCAAATGTGCAGGCAAAGAGATTCCTGGACTTTGTAAACACAAACTCCCAGGACCAGATTGTCAATATACTGATTAGGGGATCACATATACTGTATCTGGTCCTCACTAAAATGTGAAAGTGCTACACACTCCCTAGTGTTGTCCTCTTCTGAAGTTAAAAATAAAACCCGGAACCCCAGATAACCATGGAAAGTTCAGGAACTACTCTAAAGCTAACTTATTATTAAGTCATAATCTAGCAAAATTTCGAGCCCTCTTAAACCCTGAGGGTACTGTCATCTACTTAGAACTTACAGAAACCCTATAAAAGCATGTCAATGGCTGCACAGAGGCAGCTGCACCCACCAGGAATAACTCAAAAAACAAGTCACCCTGATGGAATCAATATCAATAAGCCATGTAACAGAAAGGAAGAAAATCATGGCAAAAATGGGCAGGTGTAGCACCCAGCAGGATAAAAGTGCTCTGAAACGAAACAAAAAACTCAAGAGGACAAATAAATTCTACCAAAGAAAAATCTAAGGTAAATCTGATCTCCCAGGCCAAGGACAACCACAACACATTCTTTAGCTTTGGCTAAAGGCACTATACAATTGTGTGCAGAGTTCATTGTTAATGGTGCCACCTATACTGCGCCAAAAGATACAGCTAACCTACTGGCAAATGAATTCAGCTCTAACTTTACCCCTCTCTCTTCCTCAGCCCCCCCTCAAGAAATACCACCAAATATAACTCCTTCATCTATCACTTGGGAACAGGTCATGAATGCTGTCTCTCCAAGGCTAAGAACACTGCATTGATGAACCCTGACAATATCCCAAACTGCTTTCTAAATAGCATGAAATGTGTCATATCAGGCCATCTGGACTCACTATTAATCACAGTCTCCAAATAAACTTCATACCTCACAAACAGAGAATAGCAACTGTCATCCCTCTGCACAAAGGCTGGCCATCTATGCACCAATGTATCTATAGACCCATACGTTTCACTAGTTTCATATGCAAAGCCATGGAAAGAATTATCATGGAAATGATCAGTAATCACATAGAAAACCTCTAGACACTGGACCCAACCAGTCTGGTTTGGTCAAGGGCAAGTCATGCCTACTCAGTCTGGTGAACTTCTTTGAGAAGGTCACTAAAGCAATGTACAAGGGCAAAATGGTTCACACTGCCTACCTTGACCTGGCCAAGTATGGCATTTTACACAATACCTCACTGTCACATTTTTGAAAAAGACCTGATGGATAGCTAGCTAGTTCACAGGCAAGACCCAGGAAGTTAGAACTGGAAGTCCACCTTTACAAAGAGGCCAACCATCAGCAGAGTCACTCGGGGATCAGTCCTGGTGCCACTCTTTTTTGGCATCTACTTCTCTGAAGTCAAGGACCTCTGGCTGACCAGATTTGCAGATGACTGCAAATTAGGAGATGTCATAGAATCCTCACTGACACTAATGTTCTTTAGAAAGGGCTGACACAAACAATTTAACTGGTGTCAGAGCCATGGACTAAAACTATATGCCAAGAAATGCATAATAGTATCCTTTGGGAAGTCAAACCCTTGGTAACTACCATAGTGACAACACACCCCTAAGAGTCAACCCAGAAATCCGGGACTTAGGGACATATATAGACAATAATCTAGCTTTTGACAATCACGTGCCTATAGTAGTGCAGAAATCATTCTGCACTGTACAACTTATAAACAAAGGTATGGCATCTAGGTCCAAGGATAACACTGTCCCATTGTATTCAGCATTCATCAGACCTATCATTGAGTACAATGCACCCTTTGGTATGTACCTAACCAGGCTAATCCAACAGTTAGAACATCCTCGGAGGTTGCTCACTAAAAGAATACAGGGTGTGAGTAATGTCCTATACAGACCACATCAAAGCCATACCCCTGTATTGTGTCTCCTACAGGTTGAGGGAAGTTCTACTCCTGGAATATTAGGCATCAATCAGACCACACTCTGATGGACCTCCTGCATATCCACAAAACAAACAGTGCCAGAACTACCCATTCAAAAGATTCAAGCCTTCCCTTTGATATAAATGGGACCAGTTGGAGAGACAGGTATGTATCCTAGAGACAACCCTGTTCTGGAACAGCCTCCCCATTCATGTAAAGCAGGGTTCATCTCTAACCCAATTCAACTGTAACTTGGACAATTGGATGAGGAAACCAGAAATTCACCCCTGATTTGGCATTTATGTCTCTAAAAGGGACACAGGCACCCTGTAAATGGTTTCTCTCTCAGGCCTCTGCTTGTAAATGTTTCATCTCCCAAGTCCCTGGCTACCAAGGGCACCAGAACTTGTCAGAGCTTTGGAATGCATGTCTAGGCTTAAAAAGGTCCCAGTGGTCTTTAGCCTAGTACATACCTATGTAGGTTTACTCTCTCCATTCCTGCCTTTATTTGTCCAAGTGTAACTGCCATTTGTAATAGTATAAATAGTTAGAATTAGGATTGTATCACTGTATTCACCAAGTCATTTATTCTTTTTACTCCTTCTTTGATTTATATGTTCTGGCATATTAGTTTTTCACTGGATTCATGCATCACATGTCTAGTATATGCATGAGTGACTTAAATAGTCAGCTTTGCAGCCCATAAAGTACTTTGTCACATGGAATATAAAAGAGGCATCTTTAAATATCAAATATTATGCCATAGTCAAACATCAATATAAACTAGATGCACAAATTTGGAACTGAAAATGAAAAGGGCGAAGGTAGGCTTCAGCCTCATCAAAATGGAAAGACAAGCAAGCTCTTCAATGCAGGGAGCAGGGGGGGTGCTACATTACTTCTCCAGGACCTGAAATAGTCTATTGATCAGACATACTCAGATTATCAGGCTTGCTCACTTAGCATTAAGGTTAATACCCCTCAGGGCCCTTTGGTTTTGGCCAATATATATGGTCCTAACAAGGATGAGGTGGGTGTGATAAGTAGCATAGGAGGGAGAACAAAACCTTTATGCAGAACTTCTGGAAGACAGAGTTTGGGGATATTTTAATGTTGTCAAGGATCCTTATTTGGATATAATCCCTAAGGGCACATTACACTTTCCCAAATACTCCAGAGTATTAGATAACTTCACTGACAAATTCCAGCTGGTCAATGTTTGGATTTTCAAATGGTGAACAAAAGACTATTACCATTAATAGCATTCTATAGATATGTCAAGAATCTAGATGGCAACACCCAGATCTGCTCTGAGTTACAGCACAGAGGCATGAAAATTACCAAACCAACTGATATTGCCAACATCCTGACAGATAGGTTCAGTGCCAACTTTACCCCCCCACCCCCTAAACGGCCCATATCTATACAGGAAGAATACAGAGTCTCTGTAATCACAACTACGCAGGTAAAAGCTGCACTCTCTAAAGCCAAAAACACAGCATCCATGGGACTGGATAACATCCCAGGCTGCATTTTACACAAACTTCAGAATGAACTGGCTCCCCACTTAAGCACCATGTTCAATAATAACCTCGCATCGGGCTTTGTGCCCACTGAATGGCGCACAGCAACAGTTATCCCAGTCCACAAAAGGGGAGCCACCACTGATCCTGGGAACTATCGACCTATTAGTCTGATGAGCCTGGTCTGCAAGGCCATGGAATGTATCATCATGGAACTCATAAACAAAGACATTGGTAACCTCTAAACTCTGGATCCCACCCAGTTTGGGTTTGTGAAATGCAGATCATACCTCCTGAACCTGATCGACTTCTTTGAGGCAGTCACCAAAGCCGTGGATGAGGGTAAGGTGGTTCACACAGCCTATCTTGACCTCGCCAAGGCTTTCAACACCATCCCCCATTCTGGAATTATAGCTAAACTCACTAAACTAAGTATAAATCCCTACATCACAAGATGGGTTGCCAACTGGCTCACTGACAGAACCCATACTGTAAAAGTTGCAGACTACAAATCTGACCTCAAAGCAGTGACAAGTGGAGTACCACAGGGTTCCGTCCTGGGACCTCTCCTGTTTGGTATCTACTTCTCTGAAGTACAGGCTAACACAGAAGGCCTCTGGCTAATGAAGTTCGCAGATGACTGCAAACTAGGAGCCATAGTCAAGTCCCCAAATGATGTGGACATCCTACAGAAGGGCCTCACTGAGACAGATGCCTGGTGTCAGAGCCATGGCCTCAAGCTCAATGCCAAAAAGTGCAGTGTCATCCCCTTTGGTAAAAACTCTGTACCCATGAACTACCACATAGGCAGCAATCTACTTAACACCAAATGCATGATAAGAGACCTTGGGACCCAGGTGGACAGTAGTCTCTCCTTTGATTTTCACATCGCCACAGTAGTCAGGAAGTCCTTCTACGTGGTACACCTCATCATAAAAGGGTTCTCATCCAGGAAAAAAGAGGTCATTGTTCCCCTCTACTCGTCACTCATTAGACCCATTATAGAGTACAACACCCCTTTTGGAATGTACCTCACAAGACCTCTGCAGCAGCTGGAAAGGCCACAGAAGTACCTCATAAAGAGGATTACTGGCCTCAAACTAATGCCCAACACTGACCGCCTCAAAAAACTCCAGCTTTACTCCATAGCATATCGCCTACTCCAAGGTGATCTCTGCCTAACATATAAAGCTATATCAAACCCAGAGCTGTTGGACATGCTACACCTAAAGAAATCCCAATCCCTCCGAGCTACACGCTCTTGGGACCTAAATCTTGTCACCACAATAAACAGGACACGCTAGAGAGATAGATTCCTGTCCCAGAGACTTCCTATACTCTGGAACAAGCTACCGATCTATGTCAAGCAAAGTTCTTCATTAGCACTCTTCAAGAAAAATCTTGATGAGTGGATGGGAAATAGGAAATACACACCGGGGAACACTTCTGTGTCTCTGCTCGACAGTAAAATAACTTTCTTGGGTGGCGTAAGCCATGGAACCTTGCTGGCTAGGCTTATGTAGGGCCTTGGGCTGATAGCCTAGTACCTACCTATGAACCTTTTAATATCCTCAGTAGAAATTCATCCAGCAGTCATTTATTTATTATTTTATTTTACATTTGTTGACTGGGCTAGTCTAACTGGATATATGTCTATTTTCAGTAGAGGCCCGAGGAGATAAGCTCCAAGACAGATAAATGAAAAACTTGGTAATCAATTAAAAAAATGACTAAATAAAAATATTCATAATGAACAATGCAGATTCCAGGTACAACAGAAAAAAAATGACTAAATAGCAACATTCATTATATACAATGCATATTACAGGTTACAACAGAAAATTCTGTGAGGACAAAAACGAAGTACTTATAGTGCAAGAATGCTTATACTATACAATATGCAGGTATAATACATAAAAAGAAGGACTAAAGTCAAAAGAGAAGACAGGTTAATTACATAAAAATAAAAAATCCTTCAGTAGAAAGTATTTACAGAGACTGGACACAGTGTAGTTTAGGAGGGAATCTATATTTATAGGTAAAAGGAATATATATAATAGTTCATGAGTAGTCTGGGATAGGCAGAGCTAAGTTTAATCTGATGGATAGATGCCTAGTCAGGTTTAGTACAGGGGTACAACCAGTGTGTTCTAAGGTAGAGTTTCAGTCTGTTTTTGAAGAGTGATAGAGAGGGAAGAGAGGAAAGGTCACTGGGGAGAAGATTCCAGGTTTTTCCGACAGCATTAGAGAAGAGAGATTCACCAGCCTTGTTGTTAGGTTTAGAGGTATGTAGAAGATTTTTGTGTGAGGAACATAGTGATTTCAGATTTGTATATGGAGTGATGAGAGTAGATAAAATAGGAGTACTGAATGGTTTATAGAGAGTTTTATGGGCAATGGTTAGTTGATGGAATTTAATCACGTTTTGTAGTTCCAGCCATCCAAGCTACTTTATATTTATGCAGTGGTGGGTTCTGTAAGGGTTTCCTGTTGCAAATCTAGCAATGTTATTGTAGGAAGTTTCCAGTTTGCTAAGGTTATTTTTAGAAAGGTTAGTAAAAATAGGTGAGGCATAGAGGAGTGTAGAGATTAGATGAGTGTGAGCTATGGTTGTTCTAGCTGTGGGGGAAAGGTAAGGTTTAATCCTATAGAGGGAGCCAAGTTTTTTGTTGACAGTTTTTATAGTATTGTTGATATGGATGTCAAAGTTTAGATTGTTATCAATGGTGATGTCCAGTAGTTTGGTGGTTGGCTCTGGTGATACAATGATACCATTGGTGGATGTAACTGAGAAATCAAATGGAGAGGACTTGTGAGTCGGATTAAAGAGGAGGAGTTTAGTTTTTTGGGGGTTCAAAAGAAGGCAACACTGTGTAAACCATTGTTCAACTGTGTTAAATGCCTTCTGGGTAAGAGAGAGAAGTTCAGATGTGGATTTGGCCGAGCATATAAGTGTGGAGTCATCAGCATAGCGTATGCATGTGGCTTGGGGGATGGCTAGAAGAAGGTCATTAATAAATATTGAGAAGAGGAGAGGTCCTAGTATGGACCCTTGAGAGACACCTATGGTAACTGGTTGGAGGGTAGAAAGAGTTTATACCAAATTACTGCCTTTTGTCTTTTATCTAGTTAGGACTGGAACCATTTTATGAAAGGTGCATTTAATGATAGGAATTTGAGTATGTTGATGAGAATCTGATGATTAACCATGTCAAATGCTTTGGACAGGTCAATAAATAGTGCTGAGGAAAGGTTATTAAGGTTGTGGTTTTTGTTTATGCAATCTGTAAAGGAAATTAGGGCAGTGGGAGTGCTGTGTGAGGGTCTGAAACCATGATGACTGCTGAAAAGTAAGTTGTTAGTAATTTCTGACCATTCTATAGCTGTGTTTTACTATACTTCTAAGTCTTTTTATAAACCATCCAACCAGTGGAGAGGATAGTCTATATTATTAACATGCAAAGATTCTAAGGTACTAATACTGCAAAAAATAAAAATTTTCAATCTTTTGGAACATATATCCCCTGCAAGGACCTAATACTTTTGCCACACGGAAGTTGTTTAAGTTGAAATACAGAGAATCTGCAAAAAAGAATTCAGGGGACGTGCAAAGAGGCATTAGCCACTAAACTGTATACCTTATCTGCAGCACTAGTGGCATTGGAAACTACATTTAAGCAGGGCAAGTGTTCAGATCAGGAAATCTTGTGGAAAATAAAATACTTAAAGCAGTAGATGAAGCAGTTACAGTATCTACATGTGCATGAAAAAGTGGAAAGATTTAAATTACTGTGGTGGAATGCAGCCATAACTTTGGATATAATTATAGCATGAAAATTCAAGGATCATCAAAATCAAACCAAGATTTTATGCATTAAAGACAACACAGAATCAGGCCATGTTGACCTTTGCAAAATCAAATATTTTTGGAGGAATACTCTGGGCTAACAAACCTGTTATCTAATGAGTGGGTGGGGGATATCTCCTTGATCACCTACATTCCCCCACCTGAAGTACCAGCTGAGAAGATGTCCTCCCTTACCATTTCCATAACAATCCAGGAAATTGAGAACACTATTAAGGTATTGTGTAAGGACAAGGCTCCTATCATTGGTTGGTTAAGAATTGACTTCTACAAGGAACTCGGTAATCAGTTACCTTCCCCACTTTACTATTTATAGCATCAGGCTATTTGACCAAATGCCTCCCACCACAGATAAGAGTCAAAGTCATAATGTTACAAAAACACCATAAGGACCCACTGGATCAGCTAGCTACAGACAGACAATGTCATTGCTTAATACTGACTTTAAAATTTACACTAAGATATTGGCCATGAGGATGGAAAGGATAATAGGTAAAATAATTCCACCTAATTGCTTGGGTTTCATTAAGAGGCATTTTGGGGGCACAGACACCTTGCAGCCTCGAGTGATTCTGCACACTCTTTCCCTTTATTTTCAAAATGGATTTTTTTTCCATGACTGACAGAGTTTCATAAACCTCATTATAAGTTAGTCACTGGTCACACCACTATGTAGATATGAAAAAAGTGGTCAGAATTTCGAAGTAGATTTGCACATAAACTTTAATCTGTTAAGTCTGAATTAATTTAGGTTTATAATACTCAAATTAAAATTAGATGTTAATGATTTTATTTGTATTGCTCATTGGTATTCAAATGTATGATGTGAACATCACTTATAATTGTTTAATAAATACTAATTAAAAAAAGAATGAAAAATAATTCAGAGAGGGTATGTTAACAATGATTTACTGGTGTAAAAAAAAAATGATTTCTCCAGACAACTTGGATAAGTCTCAGTCACAAAAGACAAAATTACAGAGAGCAAGTACAGTACAGTAAGAGGAAATGCCCCAAGATCATAGATCTCAAATGTCCCTGACTTTGCAGGATGTTCCTGATTTTTTTAATCATACTTTTAACAACCCCTCACCACTTTTTTTCAGGTAAATTACTGGGGAGAAAGTCAATAATGTGATACATTATTATTGTTCAGAAAATGCATGTTAATGTAAAAACTATTTTTAAGTGAATCATGGCACTACTTAAAAAATGTTCCAGGTTTTTGAGCATTTGTCACAATTACTTGATGATTTGGCTTTGTCAAGAATTATTGATCAATGAAGTTGGAAGGTCTGCCAAACAATGTATTAACAAGTACTAGAAATTATAAACTAAAATTTGTAAACAGAAAGAGGCTATAGAGCAGCAAAAATAGGTGCCCCACTGGCAGCTGAAGAAGGCAAGCGCAAGGCAATAGGACATGAGCTTAGTCGCCTGATGTGAGTTATCAACCACAGCAGCAAATAGCTCAAATTTCCTAGGAAACTTTGATAGCTAGGCCAGGAAAGTGTGAAGGGGTGGGGAGATGAGTTGAAGGACTACAACTCTTTGTCATTTTAAAAAGTAAAATTACTGAAATGCACTTAGAAAGACTGTTCTGGAGATGACCTAAAAGACAAACATGGATAGTCATTGAAATACAACTAACAGTAATTAAACCAAACTACGTGAAAGACAGCAGGAAATGTTTTAAACCACGTGTAAAATTATTGGAGCGATAGGAGCTTTGCAGCTGAAACATCTGCATGATATAATCTTCAAAAAACATATAATGCATTGTGGGATACCAAGAGATATACTGAAAAAAATCAGATTCACATCAAGATGTTGGACCCCATGTGGACAGACTCTGAAAATACATACAAAAATCCAATCTCAACCCACACACGTGCCAAACTTACACCTTTTTTTACTTAACCAAATACATTTGCTTCTCTCAGTTTCTCTGTAGTACCCACAGAACCCATAGCAACCTCTCATTCCAATAAACTTGCATGCCTGGATCTCTCTCCACACCCCAAACATCACTAAAACCTGGCTTAAACCAACTGTTAAAGACAGTGAACTTCTTCAACCTCAACATAATATAATATACAAACCAAAAAGAAAGCAAGAGAAATAGCTCTACTCTATCCCAGCACCTGCTTTATTACCCAATAAACAGAGCCTATCCCAAAATTCCAATGCAGAAACACTTATCACCTTCCTTAATTTGAAGAAATAAAAGTATACACATTGTTGCACTCTATATGTCCCCAAGTAATAATATTCATACACCGGAAAATATATTCTTCTGGATATCTAATACCATTTCAAATAAAATCATTGTATTAGGTGATGTCAATATGGGCTGGTAGAACCGAACCAACTGCCTAGTCTCCGCTATAAACTTATTTGGGTTTACACAGCTCATTCAGAGCCCCACAAGATACGAGTCATATGCTAAAGGTAGCATTTTTGACTGGTTATTGGTTTCTGATCCCAATAAAGTTTATTTTGACTGCTGGTACACTTCCTGATGCTCTAAGTGACCATCTCGCAGCATATGCTCATAGAAGTATAACTTACCTGGCCAATTCACATAAATATACAGTAAACTCTCAGTTAACTGGCACCCAAGGAGATTAGTAGATGCCAGATAAGTGTAGTTTCTGCTTGTTTGAGAGTTACTATTAAAAACAGACCTGCAAAATAATGTACCCTATACAATACCATACCATAAACACTGTACTGATTTGATTTTAATATTGAAATACAGTAATTAAAAGCCTGGGTGGAATAATATTTTAAACTTATATTTCTGCTAGAAAGCATGGCATGCAGAATGGTTTTCAGTGCCACACTGAGTGGATTGGAATTGAATGAACTGAATAGACAGAGAAACAGACAGAGAGACAGACAGAGAAAATGCATATATGAAAGCAGAAACAATTGTGTGAGAGGACAGAGAGGCAGACAGAGTGAATGCATGTATGAAAGCAGAAGCAACTGTGTGAGAGATCAGAGAGATGTATGAAAGTTGAGAGATCGGCAAGAGAATGTGCAATCTAATGCAAACTGACTGAGTGAGTATAGGTTCATAGGTGTGTACTAGGCTAATGGCCCTAGAGCCTTTACAAACCTAGCCCATGGGATTACCCTGGCATCATGCCACACAACCTTAGTTTCCAGTGCCTCTGTCGAGTAGAGCCAGTGGAGTGATCCTCAAGGTGAATTTTCTATTTCCCATCCACTCATCAAGATTTCTCTTGAAGAGGGCCGGTGAGGTGCTGTGTTTGACATGTATAGGAAGTCTATTCCATAGCATGGGCAGTCTCTGGGTTATGAACCTGTCCCTCCAGCACGTTCTGTTGATTGTGGTAATAAGGTGGGGGGTCCCTGGAGCATGTGGTGTGGAGGGATTGGGATTTCTTTAGATTTAGCATTTCTAACAGAGCTGTGTCAGACATGACTTTGTAAGTCAAGCAGAGATAGCCTCCCAGTAGGTGATATAAGACAGAGAACAATTGGAGTTCTTTGAGTCTGTCCATATAGGACAAGTGTTTAAGACCTAGGATCCTCTTTTTGAGGTACTTTTGCAGCCTCTCCAGTTGGTACAGGTGTCTAGTGAGGTACATGCCAAATGGGGCATTGTACTCGATGATTGGCCTAATGAGGGAAGACTACAGGGAGACAATGACCTCTTTCTTCCTGGATGCAAAACCCTTAGTAATGTGATGTGCCACACAGAAGGACTTTCTGACCACAGTGGCAGTATGGTGGTCAAAAGAGAGGTTGCTGTAAACCTGTGTTCTCAGATCTCTTATAAACACCTTCTGTGTTCAGTGGACTACCATTGATGTGGTAAATCAAGGGAACTGGGTTTTTCGCAAGGGGGATGACGACACATTTTTTGGCACTGAGCTTAAGGCCATGGTTCTGACACCAGTCGTTGGTCTCGGTAAGGCCTTTCTGTAGGATGTCAACATCACTTGGGGAGTTAATAGCTCCCAATCTGCAAACTTTGTCAGCCAGAGTCCCTTTGTGTTGACCAGGACTTACCAAACAGGAGAGGACCCAGGACCGAACCCTGTGGGGCTCCACTCGTGTCTGGTCAGCAGTCTGACTTGGAGTCAGCTACTTTCACACTGTGGGTTCTGTGAGCCAGTTTGCAACTCACCTAGTGATGTAGGGGTTGATGCCTAGCTTAGTGAGTTTTTCTATGATTCCTAAGTGGGGAATGGTATCAAAGGCCTTGGCCAGATCAAGATAGGCTGTATGAACCACCTTGCCGTAATCCACAGCTCTGGTGACTGACTCAAAGAAGTCGACCAAGTTGAGCAGGCATGATCAACCCTTCGCAAAACCAAACTGTGTAGGATCCAGCGTTTGGAGATTCCCTATATCCTTGTTTATTAGGTCCATGATGATGTGTTCCATAGCTTTGCATATCAGACTCGTCAAGCTAATGGGGTGATAGTTCCCAGGGTCTGTAGTCGCTTGTCCTTTGCAGAGAGGAATGACTGTAGCAATGCGCCATTCGGCAGGGACAAAGCCTGAGGTGAGGCTGTGATTGAACAGGGCACACAGGTGATGTGCCAGTTCACTCTGTAGTTCATGTAGAACACAGCCAGGGATATTGTCAGGTCCCATAAAAGCTGTATTCTTGGCCTTGGACAGTGCTGTTTTAACCTGTGCAGCACTAATACTGGATGCCTGGCAATCTACTGGTATTGTGACTGTTTCTTTGGGGGGGGGGTAAAGTTGGCACTGAATCTGTCAGCCATTATATTGGCAATATATGTTGGCTCGGTATAGGAGGTACCATTGTGCAGTAGCTCAGAGCAAATCTGGGTATTGCCATGGAGATTCTTTACATAACTATAGAAGGCCTTGTGGTTGCCTTTACTATCTGCTGCAATTCTGTTTTCATAGCTAGGTTTTGAGGATTTGATGACGGATCTCAACTTTTTGTTGAGGCGGATAAAGGGAGTTTTTCCAGTCTTGGGACTTCACCTTATTCCGCATCAGTTTCCTCCTTCTGTTGTAGAGTTTGTTTATGGCAGGGGACCACCAGATTGGCTTCCTTTTTTTGGAGCGTCTTGGTTCTATTGGGTATGGCGAGAACCATGCATTTGTGTACATGTTTGTACAGCGCATTGGTGTATGATTCGGCAGTCATGCAATTATTCTCCATTTGCATGGGTGCTGTGAAGTTAGCCACTTCTGTTTTTAGGAGCCCAAAGTTAGCTTTGGAGAAGTTTTCCATGGTGGTTACCTTTGGGGGGGTGGGGGGGGGGTAGAAGGGATGTGAGTTTCCAAGGCGATTAGTTTGTGGTCGGATCTAACCAGGGAGGAGTTGACTATTTGTGTAGAGCAACGGTAGCCCATGTTAGTAATGACCAGGTCAAGGATGTTGCTACCGTTAGTGAGGGTAAGAATCAGCTGGTCTAGGGCATTGGAATTAATGAATTCCAGGAAACATTGGGCAAGTGTATTGGTACACGAGTAGTTTTCCCAGTTAATGGAGGGGTAGTTGAAGTTGCCCAGTTGGACCCTAATATTCTCCAGGATGCTTAGGAACATGGAGTGTGATTCTTGGGACATGGTTGGGGACCTATAGCAGGCTACAACCTGAATTGCTGTCTTACCAAATGTTAGCTGCACTTGAAGTATCTCAGATGCCTTATGCTTGGCTACCAGTCTGGAAGTGTGCACGTCCTTTATGACTATGGAAACACCATCGCCTTTGGAGCTTCGGTCCAAGTTCTAGGGCCAAAAGGTGTGGAATGAGTTATAGCCTGGTAGTGCAGGGGTGCTTTCTGCTGCCTTGAACCAGGTCTCTTTAACAGCACAAAATGTCGATGTTCTCCTTTTTAAGGAGTACTTCGAGTGAGTGCATTTTGAGATTTAGACTTCTAGCTTTGAGCAGCATGACACCCTCTAATGTTCCCCTACATTCAGATCTAAACCAATCTAACAGCACTACTCACACATCCTTTAACTCCAGTACCCACCAACATAATAAAATCATTACTTATTAAACTGAAACCACGCTTCATCTCCACTAACAAACTACCTCCAGAAAACTCAAGGACAGCTGCTGATACCATAGCTTAGCTTACCCAGCAAGCATCCTAATCAAAAGATCTATACAATAACGGGTTCCCTCCACCTGAAAAATATCACACATTCCCCTACAAAAAGGGGGAAAATCAAATGAGGTATCAAATATCTATCCCATTGCAGTACTGTCTCCCCTTTCTAAACTCTTAGAAAAATGCATCCATATAAACAACTTCTCCAATATTTACTTCAAAAGCAAATACTTACTTCTACTTAGCATGGCTTTTAACCCACAGAGAGCACACCCTCCACACTTCTTTCACAGACACTGTAAATAAAGCAAGGGACTCAAGACAGCCTTGGCTTCTCTTTGTATTAAAGGCTTTAGAGTGGTCAAGGAATAGTCTCTCACTATAAACTGTTACTACAACTATCCTCCTTTGGACCACACCACACCATCAATTGGTTCAATAGCTACCTATCAAACTGACAGCAATGTGTGAAATGGCAAGTCCCCCCCCCTCTCATCTGCCCAATCTTACAGACGTCCCCCAAGGTTCCAATCTCAGCCCCCTCCTTTTCAATATTTTCATCAATAGCCTGCAAACTGTCTCATGTCAAGCCTCACTAATCTAATATACTGATAGCTATTTTCTTGCATGCACATCCAGTAACCAGTCACATCAACAAATAACACAAGCATTCTCTTCCACTGAAACTTGGCTCACCAACACCAGCCCTCTGTTAAACCCTAATAAAACCAAACTATTCTTATTCAATCCAAAAACACAGTCAAAAACCTACCCAATTAAAAATATTTTCCCTTAACAATACAGAAACTGAAGTTGTTCCCCATACAAAATTACTAGATGTGATAAAGGACAAACTCAAATTTAGTATTCATATTTACAATGATTTAAAAAAAAAATAATAAAAACACCAAAAACTAGGAATGCTGTACAGGCAAACACACTTCCTAAGCACAGCTACTCTTGTGGGCACTCTACTCCTACTCTCTCAACTTTATGAAGCCCCAGTTCTCGACAACTTAGAAACCTCCCTAAAGATAAAAACTGAAATATACTATAACAAAGTTGCAAAATTCATAACAAATGCTTTACTCACCACTACTTACCACTTAAATCTCTAAAGCAGCTTGAACTTCCTAACTACCTAAGCCATCAATCAGCCTGTCTTGCTTGAAATCTCTTCTTCAAGGCTTCCATCCAGATATCACTGGTCAGAAAAGGCAGACAACTCCCCTCTACGTAGCCAAAATTTGGAACTCACTACATTTGGCTATCAGCATAATCACTTAATCAAAAAAGTCTTCCTTTTTTAACTCTTGAAAGTACTCTTATTCCAACCAAGAATAAGCCCTTCCTACCATAAAATTCCCCTCTCCCACTCATACCTCTTTTATCTCTTGTCATTCTTATCGGACCTCCCTACAACTATTTTGCCATAAACTCCAACTCTACTCAAAGCTGACCTACTTTCTGCTCTTTCCTACATTTGTGTAATAATACCGCTGAAGTTCTTATTTACTCTACTGCACATCCAGAGTGTTTATGTATGGGCTTTCTTAACGTCTCCCATCTCCTTTATTTTGGACTCACTATTCATATAGAAAAGTTTTTTGCTGCTGTATATTTATAAATAAAAATGTTTGATTACTGTACTACACTTATGTGTATATGAATTTATGATGTAAACTATCTTTCACAATAACTGTAAAATACATCATTTGTAGAATGGTTTTGTAATGCAACCACATGACAAAAAACGCATCTGCGTTTTTATGCTATGCATACACTGTTTTTCTTTATAATCTAATGTTTTTGTGCAATTATCTTTTGTTTTGGTGGATTTGAATATGCATATATTTTCTGTTTATAGATCTATAATACCTTGTGTTATGGTAGCATCTTTCAATCAAACGGTGGGCGGTGCAGTCAACATGCTCGCAGGCAGGGTTTGGGAGGGGCTAGCTACTGCGCATCTGGTGGGTTAATACACTTCAATTTTGCCCTTTTCTCATAGGCCTCTGCTGAAAATGGGTACCATGTGGGCCTAGTTGGCCTTTCCTAATAAACAAATGAATCAATAAACAAATCAATAATGAAAAGTACATATAGCCCCAAAGTAGGATTAAAATATGGAAAACACAAAGACATGATGAATAATCACGTGTTTCAGTCTCTTAATACCATTCTCCTTCAAACAGAGATTAAAAATGTAGCTAGGAAACCCTACAGGAAGTTGCTTACTGCAACCCCCCTTACTTTGAAGTTACCAGCACCCACTGATTAAAATTCACAATAGAGGGTCAGAAAGAGAAGCACCTTTGTAATTACCATAATAAACACATACATTGCAGACGTGTACATCCCTTATGGTTAATAAGACACAATCTTTCTAAAGACTTTTATTTTATTTATTTTACATTTGTTGACCGGGCTAGTCTAACTGGATACATGTCCATTTTCAGTAGAGGCCCGGGGAGAAAAGCTCCACTTTAAACTAAATAAATCAAGACAAACAAAAGTCCATGCAATATATACAGTACATAAACCTGAAGAATTATTTCATCAAATTGAGTTATACAGAACTACAAATATACAGATTGTGACTACTAAGTTTAATAAGGTAAAATACAGTATTATTACTAAGGTAAAGAGATAGATATTCTTGATTAGTATATTGGGTATGAATGTGCCTTTGTAAAGATGTAAAATGGCTATGATAAAGTGTGTAACACTGAGAAGTAAGAGAATTATTGAATGTATGTACATGGGGAAGTAGTTACAGTCATAGTGAAAGAAATAGATTGGTTTATATACAAGGTGGAAAGATAAGAGCTCTCTGAAGAAAGCAAGGTTGTTAGGAGCATATTCAGTGCAGGCAGCTTGGGAATAAGATACTAAGAAGGGGGTGCGGGATGAAATTGCTAATACTGCAAAGAGGGTTATTGGAAGAGAATTATAGAATAATGTTATATTGGGGGGGTAGTCAGGGTTAGTAAAAGGACAAAGCCATTGTGTTTTTAGATGAATCTTTAGATGCTTTTTAAAGAGTGGTAATGATGAGAGAGATGTAAGTTTTGTGGGAAGCTTGTTCCAAATTTTCCCTACTGTATTAGAGAAAAGAGAATCACCAGCCTTGTTGTGGGATTTCTGGATGGTAACCAGTAGTTTATTTGCTGAGCGAAGGTTAGTAAGGTTTGTGTAGGGGGAGATGAGGCTACTGAGAATAGGAGTATTACTAGGCTGGTACAGAATGTTATGGGTAATGGAGAGTTGTTGAAATTCTAGCTGGTTATTTAGTTCAAGCCACCCAAGAAGTTTGATATTTAGACAGTGATGAGTTCTAAATGAGGACCCAGTAGCAAACCTGGCAATATTGTTATAAGAAGTGGACAGTTTGTTCAGGTTGCTTTTGGAAAGATTAGTATAAACTGGTGAGGCATAGAGGAGGGTGGAGATCAGATGGGTCTGGGAAATAGTAGTTCTGGCTTCTGGGGTGAGAAAAGGTTTTATCCTATATAAGGATCCAAGTTTTCTGTTTACAGTTTTAATAGTGGCATTAATATGTGAGTCAAAGTTGAGGTTATGGTCAATCAATACACCTAATAGTTTTGTAGTTGGGTCATGAGCTATGATTGTACCGTCGATGGATATAATAGAGAAATCCATTGGGGTGGATTTAAAAGTTGGAGAAAATAGTAATAGTTTAGTTTTTTTTGCATTAAGGAGGAGGTGACGTTGTTGGAACCAGTTTTCTATTTGGTTAAATACTGTTTGGGTGATGGACTGGAGTACAGATGAGGTGGTTCCTTTACAAATCAAAGTGGAGTCATCTGCGTATTGTATGCTGGTAGGTAGAGGTAAATTAGTAGAAAGGTCGTTAATGAATATGGAGAAGAGTAGAGGTCCCAGGATAGAGCCCTGAGGGACACCAAGGGTAATAGGGAGAAGTTTGGATAGGTTATTATCCCAAAGGACAGCCTGCTGTCTATTGTGCATATAGGATTTGAACCATTGAAATGCCTGTGTGTCAAGTGAGAAAGAGTTGAGTATGTTGAGTAGTATTTGATGGTTGACCATATCAAAAGCTTTAGAGAGGTCAATGAACAGAGCAGAGGAGTGCGTGTTATTGTTGCGATGTTTATTAATGCAGTCTGTAAAGGATAAGAGAGCAGTGGTGGTACTGTGGAATGGTCTAAAACCATGTTGACAGTCAGCTAGAAGGTTATATTGGAGAATGTGGTCAAGGAATTGTTGATAGATACATTTTTCCATTATTTTGGCTAGTGGTGATAATAGGGCTATGGGCCGAAAGTTAGAGAGTTCAGTTGAGTTCCCTCCTTTGTGAAGTGGGATTATGTGAGAGATTTTCCAGAGTGAGGGAATGGAGCCTTCAGTTATGGTTCTATTGATTAGAATTGAAATGGAATAGGCAAGAGTTTTTGCAGCAGTTTGATGGTATTCAGGTGGTAGGAGATCAGCTGAAGGAGAACAAGGTTTAAGTTTATGAAGTAGAGTGTAGATGAGGGTTGTAGGAATAGGTTTTAAGTGAAAGGTAGCTGCTAAGGTAGTTGGGGAGGATGAGAGAGTAGGGTTAACAGGTGGTAACGTGTTAGCTAGAGATTGTACAGTTTCAGTAAAAAAGGTATTGAAAGCATCAGCAATCTGCGTTGGAGAGTTTAGGGAAAGACCAGATGGGGTAGGTGTTTTGGAGTGGCCTGGATGTAAAAGTTTATTTATGCCTGACCAGAAGCTTTGAGGTTGATTATGGTGATTTTGTTGGAGTTTAAAGAAATAGTTTTTTTTTATCCTGAATTATTGATTTTCTGGTGGCATTTCTTAGCTGTCTAAAGTACTGCTGATCAATTGGGTCTTTAGTGTTTCTCCATTTGGACCAGATTTTATTTCTTTGTAGGATTTGTTGTCTGGTTTCTTTAGTGAGCCATGGGGCTGTTTTGTATCTAGTTCTTATAGAGCGTGAGGGGGCGTGGAATTCTAAAATTTGTAGGAATTTGAAGTTAAAATGGGATACTGCTTCATCAATTGGCAGGTGCCTTAGGGGTGACCAGTCACAGGCTTGAAGTTCAGCCTGAAAGTTGGCTGGATCAAAATTTTTTTGTTGCGGGTGATTTTAAAGGTAGTTTGATTTGGGATAAAGGATTTTTGTCTAAATAGATATGTTAGTGAATGGTCACTAATATCATCAGGAAGGATACCTACTTTGTAAGAGAGAGGGTGGCTGTTAATTAAGATCCAGTCTAATATACTTTCTTTGCAGCTGGGTTTATGGATTCTAGTGGGGGTAGTAATAGTTTGTGAGAAGCCATAGAGGTTTATATGGGTTGTGGGTTCTAGAGTGGTACAGGTGTTCCAGTCTATATTAAAATCACCGAGTACAATGGTTTCTTGAGGGAAGGATGTTGAAAGCCAGCAGATGATATTTTCTAAGATGCTAATGTTATTGCCTGGGGGTAGGTAGGAGCATATTATGTATATAGATTTAGTTGTATTGAGCTGGAGCTTGGAGATAAGAATTTCCACATTAGTTTCTAGAGGTGGTCGTACTAGTATGGGCGTGACCTGTAGATGAGATTTGTGCAGTATTGCTACCCCACCACCTTTTTTGGTAGTTCGGTCTAACCTCAAGATATTATAACCAGGTGGGAGTATTTCATTGTCTTTTGTAACTGGTTTAAGCCAGGTTTCAGTTAAGCATAATATATCGAAAGAGTGAGTATCTAGTAGAGCGTGTAGTTGGCTTACTTTATTGTTAACACTTCTTATACTGAGATGAGCTATGAGTAGAGAATTTGTGCTTGTACAGGGAGTGAAGGGGGGTGAGGGGTGTCTTAGGGTGTTGTTATATGGACCTGGGTTGGGATGAATGTCCCTGTGAAGGACAGGATGTCTAATTGGGCTATAAGGATGCTTCAGTGGTTTGCTGTAATTAGGTTGTGATTTTCTATATAGTGTAAATGAGAAATGGGCTACTCTGTGGTATTTAGGTGATAGATAGGTTGAGGTGGATGTTGTGTTAGAATGGCTTTGGAATACAAGCTCATTTATTACTAATGTTTGTTTTAGGGGTTGGTGAGATGATGTGACTTGTAGGTTTTCATAAAAGGTGAGAGTATAGGGAATAGAAATGATAGATAGTAGTGAGAGTAGGAGAGGTAGTTTTATGTAGGTGAGTGTATAAGTTAAGGGCATGGTGAAGAAGATGATAGAATATAGTTAAGAATTAGGAGGTGGGAGTAAAGAGAGTGTGGAGTATTGAGGTATGTAAGAGGTAATTGAGAGTAGTTGTCAGTATGTCAGTGGGTGTGTAGATGGTATGTGTGTGATGAGTTGTGGATGACTATTGGATAGGAAGTAGGGGTGTGTGGCTTTATAAGTATAAAGGTAGAACCACTGGGGGTGGGATTTGGGGGTAGGGTAGGGGAGTGGAGTGAGCCCGCAGGGCGAGCGGAGCGGGTTACACAAGGCAAGTGAGAGTCTACAGAGACAATCAGGGAGCAGCAGGCTCCTGAGGCAAGTTAAGTATATCCAGGTGAGTAGAGTATGGTAAATGCAGGAGAGAGGTAGGGAAAGTTTGTGGAATAAAGGGAAGAAAAAACAGAGTACAGGTAGTGGGAGGAAGAAAAGGTAACAGTATAGTGAAAGTAGCAAGAGGATTAGCAACTAATCGAGGGATAAGAGATGTAAGAGTATTATGAGTAGATATTTGGGAAGGTGGAGTACAGGGTGTAACCCTAGACTGGAGTAGAGTGCCACCTAGTGGGCAGAAAGTATAGTACACCAAAGGTATAAATATTAGATAAAGCTACAAGAAGGAGTTACAGTTAACAAAAGGTAAGGGGAGGAAAAAGCAGATTGCTATTGGGGGGTAGGGGAGCAAACTTTGCTGCTGGTTTCCCTGCTCGCTAGCTTAGTTTCTCTTGGTACTAGATAGGTATAAATAAATAATACATCTTAATAGGTAGATCCAAGGTGGAACATACTTTCTTAGTCCTTTTGGTAGCTGGGAACACAATATAGGAGTTGGGGCAGCAGGTTTCCTTGGCCAGACGTTGGGATGGTAGAGACAAAAAAATCAGAAAGGGGTCCTGAAAGATCAAGCAGCTCCCTTAGTATAGGATAGGATAGGAAGTAGAGAGCTAAGAGGGATAGAAAGATAAAAAAATATTTAGGCGTGAAGACAAACAATTAAAAATATGCTGTACAGTAAAAGCAATCTAGGTATGACACAGGTATATCCAAGCAAAACAAAAATAGACTATTTATGGATGCAATGGTTACTAATTTTAGTCAGCATGTACAGGTACATGCAATGCCATAAGATAAGCAAGCAGATATATACAGTCACAGTTGAGATTCTCTAACAGTAACAATTATAAAGCATGTAAAAAGTAATTCATACAAATCACTGAATCTAATAATGCACTGAATCTAATAATGCACTAAATGAGAGTTAATGCAATTACACAGGATGTGTTAAACTAGTTCCACAAAAATGGTGTGCGGGTAGCAGCCACTTGATAAATGTATGTTTCTCCCACCATGATTAAAGTTCTTAAGATTAGATTAGGAGAGCAGTCCTATCTTACAGGACAGGTTCAAAGTTTGATCTAGCTATATGAGGTAAGCATAAGGTTGACAACACATAAAATGGCCAGGAAGCTATACAATGCCTATCAGGGGGGTTCCTATTACAATTAGCAGACCAGCTTGTTAGAGGGTTACCAATAGGAGTGCTACACCAGCCCTTGATGAATAAGGTCCGAGGGTAACTCTTTTAAGCATGTTGAAGTAAAAAGTAAGGTTAATCCCATAATACAGTGACAATGGTAGCCAAGCTTTGTTGTAGACATGGCCGGCCTTAGGCATAGGCGGCCACCTAGGGCGCCGCTCTAGCAGGAGCGCTTTTTCAGTATTTATTTAATGTAGGGGATGGGAGCACTGGGTGGTGTGGTGGGGGGCACTGTGGAGCCCTTTTGCCTTGGGCACCAGTTGACCTAATGCCGCTCCTGGTTGTAGAGCCAGAAAGGACATACAAGCCTAGTCCCCGAGGTTAGCTAATGGGAATAAACAGCGTTTGCTTACAGGAACGCTCGAGTAGGAAAGGGTATACCAAGCAAACTGCTTATGAACTCTGAATGAAATAATAGGTATCCGCCAATTCAGGGATACAAGCCTTCATATAACAGGGGCAAGAATACATAGATAGTAATAGAAAGCTTCAAGATGGACATAAAAAATGCTGGTAAAAAAAATGCCTTGGGAGGAGCGCTATTTTAAGAAAAAAAACTGTTGCGTCCTCTGCTAGCAATAATAGGATATGGGTTTCACATCGAAAATATGGCTGAGATATAAAACAATGCCGCCAGACAACTGCTTTAGCACAAACGCTATCTTGGAAACATTAGCGGCAACTGCTTACTTATTTTAATAATGTTTGCTGACTTTAGAAAAAAACAGCGTTAACCCTAAATCATACAAAGACAATCGTACATGGGTACACGTTAAAGCTAATCGGAATAACCTCTCAACTGTCCCTGATTTTGAAACAAATTTTAACTCTATCCCTTTAGCACTGGTGCCTTTTGGACAAAAGTAGTGAATTATGCTTAAATAACGACAATCATAACTAAGAGCTGAAGAATTATTTTACTTCAAGAAATGTATATAAGAATCACATTCTGTAATTCTGTTAATGCCTTAAGTTAATAGAACTAATATTTTAAAAGTGTCCCTGATTCTGTTGAGATTTGTCCCGGATTGGTTGAGAGCTATGCCATAAAGTAACCTATTACACACATTTTACAATTTACATACTGTCTGTACAGTAGATATTTGACTTGCTGTTTAGGCTTTGGGCGGGCGGTGCATTTAATCTCCGTTTGTTGATTGGTTAGCAGGATTTTGAACTCATTTCCGGTTTTCTGCAATTGAAAAAGTGGCTTTCTGCCCGTTTAGCTTTCATTTGGAGTGCAGTTCTCAACTGGTAAGTTTGTAATGGTACTATTATTTTAATCGATTGTATTTTAAAAGTATAAGGCTGGGGTTTGGGTAATTAAACTTTGATAACTGTAGTATACATATGTATATACACACACTCGCCCACCTATATAACTATTTATATAGTCGGTTGTGCCACGTGGCTCCGTGTTGAATTCTATTTAGTTTTTGGTTGAGTTATCTTGGCCTGTTGTATTTCATTTAACATACATGTAGATGTTGCTTGCGGGTTGCATTATTAAAATGGAACCGTTTGGATTTGTCACTTTTCTCCTACGTGGGCTTGGAACTATGTAGGAGCACGTTAGTAATGAAACGTATTTTTTTCTGAATGTGTTGTGATAATAGATCTAAGTATTTGTTGACCGGGATGGTGATTAGTGGCTTGTGTTCCCCGCTTCAGTATGCCAACTGCGATATCCCACTACACTGAGAAATATTAAACCCGTTTTACTGGAATCTGTTGGCGCTTTGCTCCATTTAATTTCCACTCTGCAATTTGAGTTGTGACTTGACTTTTCTTAGTTGCTGTAGACACGCACGTGTTATGAAGTAAGCCTGAGGGCGAGCCTTATCCGTCCACAGCTCTGTCTGTGGGTGGCTAATCCTGAAGTTGTTCAGTACCAGTCATTCACACCGAAAACTCTGTGTCGGGTCCACCTACTACTGTTTATAATGTGAGAAGCCGTAGTACACCAAGAAGAGGCAAACTGAGAACATATTTCCTCACAGAAGGGGCCCAATCCGAGAGCTTTTTGTGGGGCGACATCAATTTAGGGGTTGGGCTGTCTTCTAGGTTTCGCGAAACGTTTTTTGTATTGGGTTTCGAATGTTCTACTCTTTCGCGTCTCGGAAGTGTTACCACGCTTATTTCGCGCGGGGTGAACTTGGCCTCTGTTTGCAGAGTACACGGAAGAATGATTTACGATAAATGCTTAAAAAATGAAACCGTTTGCGAAACGGTGGGAAGGACACTTAAATGATTGCTGCTATTCCAAAGGCCTGTTTTTTTTTTTTTTTTTCCCCAACCATAATGGATAGTCTGGAACACCAGCACACGGATGCCACGCAGAGGGCGTGGTTTTGATACGCACACGTGACATGTAACTAGTTAAGCGTGCCTCCTTTCAAGACTGAGGTGCAGGTTTCAGTCTCCAAGTTAAAACGTGTAGCCCTGTTTATTTTCCTAAAACCACGAAAAAGGAAATTGGAAAAGTATAAGGGAGTCGGTGTTCCGCCCCCTTACCCCACCTCCATTGCACGTGTTACGCTTTCCTGTAAGTAAAGTCCGGCTTTGAAGGGTTTTGACTTTGGATGTGCAGTAGAAAGCGCTAGTATCTCTCAGGACATTGGAGGCAGAATGTCACTTGTGCGCCTCGAGCAGTGTACTCTGTTTTGCCAAAACCCAAGTCGTGTTTATTTACGGGCATACAAAAGAAGCATGTTTTATTTAGTATGAAACAAACAAAACTCGCTTAACTTATGTTTATTCTGTTCAGTAGTATACTTTCAAAAGCATGTTAGTGTACTTAACTGCAATTATTTTGGGCACCCAGTTCCTGTTTTGGTAATATGTCCTATGAGGCACAAACGCATTTTTCCAGTTTGCTGTATTTTGTAGGCCACACGAAGTCATCAAAGTGGCTGTCCAGTATATGCCTAAGTCCCATTCTTTAAACCAGCTAATTAGTAACTAACGGGTTACTGCGCTTATTTTTTGCGTTAACATGGGGGGGGGGTTCAATGTAATCATTGGGATGATCTCTCCCAGTCTGATTATTTCTATTGGTGACAGCTGCACTGGCGAAATGACTGCCGTTGGCTATTCCCGCACATTTTTCCAAGCACTACCGGCACGCCTAAAGATGCGCAGAACTAAACGCGAGGTACTACTGACAAATGCTTTGGACAGATTCCAGAATTGTCAGCATGCAGAAAGCAGTTGCATCACATCTTAAGCACGCACGTCTTAGTTGGTACACATGTCTTACCGATATCATGAATATTCATTGTTTGAATGTAGTTTACGCTCTTAATGTAGTGGGATGTCTGAGTTGGTATGGCGATGTAGTGCACTGGCTCACTGGCAGTTTTGCACATGAATGAGCATGGGTATGGTGATTGACACGCAGAATGGAAATGAAGCACGATTGGCATGCCGTGCGTATTACCCCATGACTACATGCATATAAGGAATGTAGATGAGCAGCTGTGGCTGCTGTACCTACCTCCCTGATCTAAAATAAGCATGCGCTTTTATTAACTTCTAGAGGCTGCAGAACTTCTATCACTTGAGTGTGCAGAATAGTCTTGATATTGCAGTAAAACACCAGTACGTTACATTCATATACAAACTTTCCTTCAGGGCGAGCGAAATGCCAGGGGCATTAATCAGCAATATAAACTTGTGATTACAAATGGTAGGGATGGCCTTTAGAAATCTGGGAAGGAAGTTACGAGGTCCCTTGTGATCAGAAATAAGGAAAGACTTCCTTGTTATCCCACATTAAAAGGGTTTGTCACGTTTTAGTTTAAAAAAAATTATATCAGTTGTAAATACTGCATCGTATTAATTCACCAAAGGTTATCTGATCGACAGTATGAGAGCCAGTGTTCCATATTTTGGAGATGGGAGGGCTAAGGAGAAACATTTACCTGAACGAAAAGGGCTGCGACTATGAGTTTGTCGTGTGGGGTCCTGGGGTCACGGGTTGAAAGTGGGAGACGCATGTTAAAGCAAGAAAACGGACCTTGAAGTTTCAGCAGTGTGCGATGGGCTGAAGCAAGTCTTAAGTCCTCTAGCGCTAATTAGTTTTAAGTAACTTGAAAAATGACGAAGATGGGGATTTGCTGGGGCAACGTTTTGAGTTAAATACTATCCTATATATATCTAGTAATACCAACATGTGACTGGTGTTTCGCACCTGAAGTAAACTCCTCGTTGGTCAGATCAGACCATAAGCTAATCCCCTAGATGTACACATTCTGCCCCCATTAAGGAAACTACTGTAAAGTTCTAAAAGCAAACTTCATGCTTAAGACAGAAGTGAACTTCATGACACCCATGCAGATGGACAATACAGTTAAGACTGCTGAATCCTACACAAATGCACTCTTAAGCACATGAGTGCATGGATCGTGCTACCCCAAACAGAACCAAGATGCTATCCTCCAAAAAAAGGAAGCCAATCTGGTGGTCCTCTGCCATAAGCAAACTACGACAAAAGGAAGAAACTGTTGCAAAAGGGAGTAAAGTCACATGCATGGAGGAGCTCCCTGGTCCTCAGTAAGAAGCTGAGATCCTCCAAAGCTAGCTACAAAAACAAAATCTCCACTGATTCTAGGGACATTCTACAGCTGTCAAGAATCTCAATGGCAACACCCAGATCTGCTCTGAGTTGCAGCACAACTACATGAAAATTACAGAACCAACTGATACTGCCAACATCCTGACAGGTCCAGTGCCAACTTTACCTCGCCTCCTAAAGGGCCCATATCTATGTAGGGTCCCTGTAATCACAACTAAGCAGGTAAAAGCTGCACTCTCTAAAGCCAAAAACATCATCCATGGGACTGGAGAATATCACAGGCTGTGTTTTACACGAACTTCAGAATGAACTGGCTCCCCACCTAGGCACCATGTTCAATCATAGCCTCACGTCAGGCTTTGTGCCCACTGAATGGTGCACAGCAACAGTTATCCCACTCCTGAAAGGGAGGCCATCCCTGGGAACTATTGCCCAATTAGCCTGGTCTGTAAGGCCATGGAATTCATAAACATTGGTAACCTCCAGGGTTTGTTAAAGGCAGATCATGAGGCAGTCACCAAAGCCGTAGATGAGGGTAAGGTGGTTCACACAGCCTATCTTGACTTCGCCTAGGCTTTCAAAACAACTTCCCATTCTGGAATTATAGCTAAACTAGGTATAAATCCCAACATCACAAGATGGGTTGCCAACTGGCTCACTGACAGAACTCCAAATCTAACTTAAACCAGTGATAAGTGGACCACAGGGTTCAGTCCTGGGACTTCTCCTGTTTGAGATCTACTTCTCTGTAGTACAGGCTTTGTTTGCAGATGACTGCAAACTAGGAGCCATATTAGAGTTCCCATGTGGACATCCTACAGAAGGGTCTCACTAAGACAGAGGCCTGGTGTCGGAGCCATGGCCTCAAGCTCCATGCCAAAAAGTGCATTGTCATCCTCTTTGGTAAAAACTCTGTACCCATGAACTGCCACATAGGTGGTGCTCTACTTGACACTGAATGTGATGAGACCTTGGGACCCAGGCAGACTGTCTCCTTTTGATAATTGCACCACTGCAGTAGTCAGGAAATTTTACGTGGCACAAGAGGTCATTGTTCCCCTCTACTCAACACTCATTAGACCCATCGTAGAGTAAAATGCCCCTCTTGGAATGTACTTCATAAGACTTCTGCAGCAGCTGGAGAGGCCACAGAAGTATCTCGCAAGTCTTATTGGCAGAGTTAGCATAACTGTATGCAAGTCGCATAACGTGAACAAAAGGCTGATATTGTGTACTGGCTAATGC
Source organism: Protopterus annectens (assembly GCF_019279795.1). NCBI lineage: Eukaryota > Metazoa > Chordata > Ceratodontiformes > Protopteridae > Protopterus > Protopterus annectens. Next base: position 1,356,672,640 of record NC_056732.1, on the reverse strand, counting down.
ATCATGGATGAATAAATATTCATATAGGTGAGAATTGCATCTTATTGAATATTCATTACTGCAGAATGACCTCAACTAGCTGGGTAGTGTTTGCTGCTGCGCATCTGGTGAGTCAGTACACAACATCATCACTGATATATTGGCAGACAGCTGCAGAACCACAGACACGCAAAAATGTTTTTTTCCCCACAATAAATATTCCAGCTGTGAGATTGCACTACATTGAGGAAGACTGTAAATTATAATAGTTAATGGCTCGTTCCAGCCCATTGTATGCCTTGGTTCACCACAGGCACACTAAACTGCTTTCCCTTGGTTTTTTTTAGGGCCTAGCCTCCCTGCACCCCCCCCTCCCACACACACACACACACACACACACACACACTTAAATGTACAGACCCTACTATCTGTACCTATTTTGGGGCCTTTTGTCCATGTCCCCTACCCTGTTATTTCTGGCTTTGTCCGGATATCTATTGATCTGTTTTACCATTTCCTGTCTAAAGAACAGTGCAATTCACACTACCATCTCCGGGTCTGATGTTATAAAGTTGCCCTCTGTTGCATGGAGGGTGGTGATGGCTACTGCTCATTTGTGTGCGTTGTAATAACCATCTGCCCCAAAATCGGGGTCTGATTTATTTTTTTAAGTGGACATAGGATTAGCAGCATTGTTGAACAGTTGCAGCATTGTTGAACAGTGGCAAGTATAATACTTGTATGTTGTCACAACCAGATTTGGAGCAGGAAAAAATAGCTCCTTTCCAAGCCCTTCTCCTGCCGAAAATCTCTTCAAAGTTTCTTGGGAAGTGTGGCACCTACCAAAAGTGAAGTACATATTTACTTCCCTGTGTAAGATTTTAAAAGTATGCGTACATGGTATGAAACTTGGAACCCTGGAGCTTGATGTTAGTACATTTACTGCTGTTCTACCCACAACTGCACAGCATCAAAAACAGCAAAAGCTGTTGCTGGTGGGCACTGGTAATGTTAAATGCCAGTTTTGTTTGTGTCTTTTGGCTTTTCCCAGGTAGGGGTCGCCACAGCAGAACAATTCCCCCACTTGCAAGACCTCAAGCTGCCCCAATGCCAAAGAAACATTTGTCACAGTGGCTTTGGTATCACTTCTGGGACTTGTGAATCAGTAGTGCCCTAACCATAAAGATTCAAGTGGGTAATACCCTTGCCATTCATCTTCACCCGTTTGCTGTAGAGATGCTGATGTAAATTTTGGGGTCTTACAGTGCCTTTATCCCTGTGCAAAGATGGTATTGGGCTGCAATGTAAAGTCTACAAGAATACACTACTACAATGTAGTTCCCACTGGCCATTTTTTATAGGTTCTTCATGTGGTGGTATACTTGACAGTTTTGTTTTTGGGGGTTTTTTTGGATCCCTCCCCCCCTTATATTCTGTAGGTTGTTGGTGATGGGTGGAGTTCACTGTTGCTCATTTGGCAATTTCTAAAATGGTCTTGTTTCTGTGCATGTGGCTGTCCTGTAGTTAATCAGCTATTGGATTACATTTTTGCCACTGTTTTAGTCTAGGCGTTTGCAGCTGTTGAATGTGAAATCCTATTTGCAGATGATGAAACCAAACTAAAATTAGCTGGAATTACCGGCAGATATGTTCAGTGGTGATAAACTGGTTTTCTGATGTAAAAATTGGGTAAATGTGAATTTTTACACTGTTGTAAAAACTTGCTTTAATAGTGAAATTTGTTTATTTTCAGGAACACTGAAGAATTTCTATAATGGAGAGCTGGTAGGTACATTTCTACTCTGGAGTATAGCATTAATGCTGAGTTCTGACGTACCTGCTGTATTATGATGAGAACTGAGTAGGAAGTGCCGTCAGATGCGAAAACTGATGATGCTTTTCACACTTTCTGATATGCAGCCTTTCGTTTCTCAATGTCTTAAAACATTGGGTGTGTTCTCTTGGACATGAATGTTTTCTTAGTTGGGGGTGGCAACAAACATTAAAATTGGAGCACAGCTCTTTGAAGTAGTGTGGGTGAGACTGAAGTCTTATTGAATCTGTACTTGATTGTGTGACTGAGCCCAGCAAAACAGTGTTGCTAAGCTTTAACACAATGTTTGCATTGGTGGGGACACTGCATTTTGCCTTATGGGGAAAATGTTTAGTTGTACCACATTTTCCCTGTCCCAGAGGAAATTTATAGTGCTAAAACAAACCCCCTTGCCATTTTGCCCCAATTCCCTGTTCATTAGTAGCATATATTTAGTCTTGTGATTGTGAAGCCAGTTAGTGCTGGATTTGAGTGAAAATAGTAGTGGGTGCTGCATTGGCCAGAAAGCGAACCTATTCTACCACTAAACCACCCGGAAATGCCATTCATAATGGCAAGTCTCTTGTGAAACTAAACCTGGCAAACCAATGATGCCTCACCACTGGCACCAGTTCGGGAAGTTCACTGGGGGGATGACTGGTACAGTATCTCCAGATGCAGCTGTCTGCATAAAGTGCAATTTCCCTCAAGAGCACACTGGGGAGCACAAGTCAGTCTGGGGCTGGTTTCTACCACTTTCTCCAGATCCCCAGTACGACTACCCACTAGCACGGCTGCCAAGTTAAGATCATGGCTGAGTGTCTAAGCAAAGACCTCCAGCACCATCTGTCCAACCAGTGCTTCATGTCCCTGCCCATGTAGCTGCCACACTCTGCGTTTGATTTACGCACACACCTGGGAAAAGCTGGCATGGTTTTAGGTTTATTAGCTGAGCCCCCTTCTGCCCAGACTAAGGTAGTTGTCTGCCACCAGACAGTTCTGCCAGCTACCTTAAGGCTCTTTCAAGGATACCCAATATACAGTGAAATTAATATCTATACAAATGGTAGTTCGACCAATAGCAAGGCTGTATATCTCTCCAAAGATCAGCCCCATTGAAAGGTCTAAATAGTTTAGTAAAGAAACGAGAAAATGCTAAGTATATATTCATAGTGATATCACAGCTCAAAACACAGGAAGTCTTTAAAATAACATTGAAGGGCAGGTTCAGGCAATGTCTCTAAGCTTCACTATATTCCTGATTTTAATAGAGCAAGGTAGATGTGGTGAATGGACCTTGTCAGGCCCAAGATAGAATACAGAGTGCTCAGTCTCGCCAAGACTTCTCAAAATATGTAGAATTACTTCTGAGAGAGCTTGCAGATTGACAGCTCCTCTGATCATCTGACTTGTAGTTCTCATGCAAACCCCCCATTGCTGGTAGGGTTTAGCACCTACCCATAAAAAACGCAATGGCTTTTGCTCCGATCTTTTGCAGGTGCTGGAAAGTAATAAAACAAATTTCATACCACCACATTTCCAGAATAGTAATTAGTCCACACCAAAGACAATAGTACAGACTCTCTGACTGCATTGAAACCTGTGAGCATCTTTATGGCCTAGTGTATAAAGTGATTTAATTTCAAATAGTTTAGTTTACTGGAGCAAGGTTAACCTTTATTTCTAGTTTTCTCCGTTTAAAACTTATACACTTAAAACAGTAGTTACAATAGTGCATGTGCACTTCTGTTCTCTCCAGTGGATACATTTCCAACTCTAGCACTTTTCAACACAGATGTACAGATCAGTTTGATATACACGCAATACAGTTCTTATTGTAACACTAGTATCTTGCAAAATTCCAGTTAGCAGTGTTGGCAGTACCTACTATTGTCAAGGGCAGCCTGCTGAGCTATGCATTTGGAAGCAGTGTTGTCTAACCCCTTTCAGTATTTAAGTGGCTTGTAGTTGAAGCTGAAAGGCAAGCCCTGCACTACAGGAAGCAGCTGGCTAATTCTATAAACCTAGTACCTGTCATCCTGGGGCCGTATATCCTGTTACCTAAACAACTATCCCAATCGGTTCTGTAGCCTTTCCTTTTCTATTGGAGTGCATTTTACATGTTCTAGAGGGTTTAACTGCCTTGTATCATTGGCACGTGTCTGACCAATATCACTCCCTCTGCCAACCAGTAGGTGCCCAAGCAGGGTCACCTGGGAAGCTTTATGAACAGTCAGTGCTGTGGTTGAAGTGGGTTGTATAGGTTGTTTTGGCAGGTATAAATCTATACAGGCTGAAAATTTAATTTGTTGGCGTCTCCAGTTTGTGACATGATGAAACCAAACTGAAAAGGCTGGAATTACCGGCAGATCATTCAGTGGTGACTAACTGGTTTTCTGATCACTTCATGATGAATTCTACTTTTGATTTATTCATTTCTTGTTGATCGCAACAGGTTAAGGTTAACACTGAGTCGTACAGGAAGTCTACTATTAAGATTAGCTATGTTGTGAGATGACTTAAATGCAACTTGGTTTTACACTAGTGACTTTTCTGTAAGATGTGGCATTTCAGCGATAAAACAGCGAGACAAATGTGAAACTTGCACAGTGGAGAAACTTATTTTGTTAAGGGAGAAGGTGCCATAAAACTCCAAAGGAAAATTGGTATAAATGTAAATAGTCTAAACTAACGGCTACACTAGTCCAATTGGTGGGAAACTGCTTAGTCCTACTGAAGTGACTGTTTATCACTTTATTTGAAAACGGTTGCATGCAAGTAAGGCTTCATAACTGTGTAGTAAAGCCACATGGTTCAAAGATGTACCCATATTCTTTTAGTCCAATATGCACATGTAGTGTTTCTTGAGTATTGGTAATGCTGATGGTTGGTCTACTGTGTACACCCAACATCAAATGAGATGGACCATGTCTCTTCCAGATTGTGGTTAAAGGGCCTCCCAAAAAATTATATATACTCTAGTTTCTGCACACATGACCAAACTGTGGTGCTTGAAGGTTATTAGTGAGCTAACTGTTCTGGCTTGCACCGCTTTCCACAGAAGTTTGAAGTTAAGTTTTTTATGTGAGAGTCCCGTAGCTACTAGCTTCTCATTTCTAGATGGGGCCCTTCGAGGGTAGGTGCGTTTCTAGCTGTGATGTTTGTGCTTACAGAAGGCCAGACTTCAATATTCTAAGTAAGTGGTTAAGCTGATGTAATTTAAACTGACTTGTTTTTTTCTGTAAGCAATATGTGTGTGTGCGCGGATATGCACACACAGTGCATAGCACTGCTTTGTTTGGTATTATGTGCAGTAACAGAAACATGGTTTAAGGCTCCAGAGAGCACCCCAGCAGCTACCAGGCTACGACTCTTACTATGCATTTCGGCCACAGAACTTGGACTGAAATACAAAAGGCTGGGCATATCCATAATCAAGGATGCCCACACCTCCAGGTTAGTGGCACAGCATGATGCTTCAGAGATCATCCACGTGCAACTAACAACGGGCAAAACTGCAATTCAAATTGTAGCTTGCTACAGATCCACCAAGTCCCAGGACCCCCATTCTGCATTTCTAGAAACCACTGGGAAGCATTGAAGGTCTTCCCAAACACCCTAATATTAGGTGATTTCAATTACCCAAACATTAACTGGGAGAACTACTCTGGTACTAACTCCTTGCCCAACATTTCCTAGAATTTATAAACACAACTCCCTGGATTTGACTGGTCAACACTCCCACCAGAGGTGACTGCATATTGGGCCTGATCAGCATGTGGGACGGATTCCACACCGGAGGTCAACCCATCACTGGTTAGATCAGACTATAAACAAATAACTTTGGATATCCACCAAATAACTTTGGATATCCACATTCCGCCTCCACTCCCAACTTTGGATATCCACATTCCGCCTCCACTCCCGGACAAGGAATCCACTGTGAAACTTTTCAAAAGCAAATTTCATGTTATTTAAGACCGAGGTGGAAAGTTTCAAAGCCCCCATACTAGAGGATAACACTGTCAAAGCTGCAAAATCCTTCACTAATGCATTCTTCGGCACCTACAAAGAATGCACGAATCATGCTATGCCAAGCAAAACCAAGACTCGCTCCTCCAAGAAAAGAAACCAGTCTGGTGGACTCCTGCCATAAACAAGCTATACAATAGGAGGAAACTAGTACAGAAAAGAGTAAAATCCCAAGAAGGGAAGACATCCTTAATTTAGTATCAGCAAGAAACTACAATCCCTCAAAATCCATCCAAGGCGAGCTTCAAAATAATTGCCAAGGACTCCAAACGATAACCACAAGGCATTCTTTATCTAGGTCAAGAATCTAAGTGGCAATGATCAGATCTGCTTGCAGATGGTGCAGAATGGCAAAATACACTGAACTGGCTGATATCGCCAACATCCTGGCAGATTCAGCACAAACTTCACCCCCAAAAGGGCCTATAACCATATACACAGCATCAATGAGAACAGACAGTTTCCCAGGCTGCATCCTAAGTGAGCTCAGACTAATCCCTCACCTAAACACACTGTTCTCACTCAGCCTGTCCACAGGCTACGTACTCAAGTGGTGCACAGCAACAGTTATTCCACTGCACAAAGGTGGAGCCACAACAGGCCCTGGGAATCATCACCCTGTAAGCCTGACCAGCTATGGAGCGCATCATCCTGGACCTTGACAGACATTGGGAACCTCCAAACACTGGACCCTACCCAGTTTGGCGTTAAAGGCAGATCATTCCTCCTAAACCTGTTTTACTTCTTTGAGACGGTTACAAGGCTATAGACAAGGGAAAGGTGGTACGCAAGCCTACCTAGGCCTTGCAAAAGCCTTTGACACCATTCCACATGTTCACCAGCCCACACGTTCACCAGCCTGAACATAAGCCCCTACGTCACACGATGGGTTGCCAACTGGCTCACTGGCATGGTGAGAGTTGTAGGAGCTAGGTCCAACTCTAAACCAGTTACAAGTGCAGCTCCCCAGGGCTCAGTCCTAGGACACCACCTGTTTGGCATATACATCTCAGAGGTACAGGCAAGCACAGGAGGACTATGGCTGACCAAGTTTGCAGGTTACTGCAAACTAGGGGCTATAATTGACTCTGGCTGACCGACATCCTCCAAAAGGGTCTCCCTGAGACTCTGGCTGACAAGACCTCCTCCAAAAGGGTCTCACTGAGACCAGATACCTGGTGTCAAAATCGTGGCCTCGAGCTAAATGCCAAAAAGTGCATAGTCATCCCCTTTGGAAAAAAACAAAGTACCCACAAACTACCACATAGGTGGTAGTCCCCTAAATATGGAAGATGTAATAAGGGATCTGGGGACCCAAGTAGATAGTAATATCTCCTTTGGTTAGAAAAGCCTTCTACTTGGCCTACCTAATCACAAAAGGGTTTGCATCCAGATTGAGAGGTTTGCATCCAGATTGAGAGGTCATTGCGTCTCTCTCTCCTCATCACTCCTCAGATCCATCATATAGAGTACAATGCCCCATTTGGGATGTACCTTAAGACACCTGCAAGAGCTGGAAAGACCACAAGTACCTCACAGAGGATCACTGGCCTCAAACAGATGCCCTATGCAGCTCGACTGAAAACTCCAGCTGTACTCAGTTGCATACTGCCTACTCGGAGGTGATCTCTGCCTGACATACAAGGCCATATCCAACCCAGAATTGATGGACATGCCCCACCTAAAGAAAACCTTATCCCCTTGAGCCACCAGCTCTAGGGATCTAAACCTCACCACAACAATAAATAAGATGTGCTGGAGGGGATAGATTCCTGTCCGAGCAACTTTCACACCGGGATCACTTCAGTGACTCTGCTGGACAGAGGTACAGGGAACTAATCTAAGGGACCAGTGAAGTCTACACCTTCTGGCTAGGCTTATTAAATGCCTTTGGGCAGACAGCATAGTACCTACCTTATTTGTTTAGTAGACAAGTTTGGGCAACTATACAGATGGGTGCTACCTGCCAACAAAAGTAGTGGGGGTGGCTCACAAAAGTAGTGGGGGTGGCTTTCCCCCCTTAAAACTGCTTTCTTTTGTTTTTCTGTTATTGCATGAAGTGAGATTGATGCTTGATATGTGTGCTTGCATGTAGTGCCACTTGACAAACTTCATCCTTGTATGTAGTAAAATTGCATATATAATGGTGTGGGGGTACTCTGGCATAAAATCTTGTAGAAGTTTGGGCAAGGCCCACTTAATAGCAATTTGCATGTCCAAAGCATACAGGGGGTTAACTTTGTGTTGCTGAGATACATGCATGCTTCTGTGTAGTAACCCTGCTCTGCTTGTACATTACACTGTGATGTTTTACCTTGTACCATGGCAGGTGTGCCCACACAACAAACATGTCGTGTGTGTCCCCCTCCTGTCAACTAGTTTTCAAGAGCTGGGGTATGCCATTATTACCAGAGCTGAAGCGGCTTCTCTGGACTCTTGGCAGGGTTAAATGAAAGTTGCACGGTTATTAGAAGTTTGATATGATGAAACCAAACTGAAAAGCTGGAATTACCGGCAGAATGTTCAGTGGTGATGTACTGGTTTCTGATCCAAATGCTACTTTTGATTTTTTTTCCCCAGTTTAAGCGCAGCAGGTCAAATTTACTTGTGGGCTGTGCAGTATGTGTACTACTGTTAGGGTGAGCTGTATTGTTTGCTACTTGGGTTGACTGGTGTGACTTGGTTTTACAGGAGTATGGTTCTCTGCCTGGATAATGGTTGATGAGCTTAATTGCATGGGCCATGACTTGCCTGACTTTCTTTCCTCCTCTCTTCCTGTTTAAGGTCTACTTCAGGAGTCTGGTGTGGTTATTTCAGTCCATATAGCAACAGTATGGCATGTTCAGGCTTCACTTATTTGCTTGCCTCCGGAACTTGAGACCAGAGCATGCTGCAGTCTTTTTCAAAGGTACGTACAGTTCATAATTAACCTTTTTGTTAAATAATATGGGGAAATTAGGAGTAGGCATGTTCTTGGTAACTGGGATCCTGAGATGTTATCGGACTTCTGCTTGATGCTTGTGATTTTACTCTAATGCTTTAGTGACTGCTGTTCCTTGGCATTCTACTTGTTCCTTGGCATTCTACTTGTTCCTTGGCATTCTACTTGTTCCTTGGCATTCTACTTGTACTCCAACATAGTATGGTAATGTCTTGTTCCTTTCTCTCTCAAAAGGAACTACACCATAAGTGAACATTGGAGAATGATCCAGGTACTTGCACATTTTGAAGCATGATTGCTAGTTTCTCAATGTATGGAATTTTTTTTTCATACAGAGAATGCAGTTGCCATATTACCACATGTAGCGTCTGCACAGCTGTTTCAGTGTGGACATAAACTGTACAGACTTTTGCCTTATTTTGGTCTGTTTCTCATAAAACTCTGTATCTGAAGTAGATTCATTTGTCTGCAACCTATGGGTTATGGATCCGATATCTGATCCGAACCGGCATGGTTTTCCAGCTATAGATCCGAGCTCGGCTCCTCCCCTCGCCCATAATGCACTGCTCTCCCTACATGACCTCAGATCTAGTTTGCCGCACTGGTGACCAGATTGGATTTCAGAGCTCTTCAGCTAAGTGTTCATTATTGCATTTTTCAGTGTTAAATTTAAAGTTTTTCAGTTAGTTGTGGGAAAGTTGTAGGTTCCCTTTCTTTAGCTTAGTTCAGTTTTAATAACTTTTATAACTTTTGTTTCCCTCCCCTCGCTGGTGCGTAGTGTGTTTGGGCCTGTGTTTGTTTGGCTAGTTGGCCTTTAATTTTTAGGCAAATTAAAGTAGTAGTAGTGTCCTTAGGATATCCGTCTGAACCCCCTAAGGCTTTCTTTTCGAAGTGCTCCGAGTGTGGCCATAAGCTTTCCCCTGCTGATGGCCACACTCTGTGCGTTCGAAACACCTCACTTCTGGATGTTCCATTTGTGCAGGGTTCAACCCCAGGGCATTTAAGGAGCGGAGGTCGAAGCTGGTCATGGCGGGACTATTGCCCCTGGACTCTGCTTCGGCTACCACTCCTTCGGGGGGTACCGTGTCTACGGTTCCCTCCTCTCCGGCTCCCCCTCCTCCACCTGGGACTCAACCTCCCTCTAGTGGTTTGGAGGAGAGGGAAGCAAGAAAGAAGGACCGGAGGGAAAAGCACCATAAGCGGCGGGCCGAGACCTCTGTTTCGGCCCCGCCTGCCAAGCGGGCTTCTCCTCCAGCCTCCTTGTCTGCTGGTTCTCCCCCCTCCACGGCTCCGGTCTCCTGTGTGCTTCTCACTGGGACCTGAGGAGACGACCCGATCTCCGTCGAGGCTATCGAGGAGGCACTCGAGGCCTACCTCGGCAGCCTATAGTACTGGGTACTTCGGATCCGACCCTGCCCTCGAGTGCTTCGGATCCGACCTCTCTGAGCCTGGATCCGAGCTTCGGATCCGGGGGGATCAGTGCTCCTTCGGCGCCGTCAGTGTCTGAGCGCACTGTCCCCTCGGATCAGAGTGCTTCGGTGCCAGCTCCGATCCACTCTTCGGATCCTAGGGGGAGCCAATTATCGGATCCTTTGGTCGAGGTCGGCTCCCCCTCTACTTTTGATGTAGTAGAGAGGGCCCTGTTGAGGGTTTTCGGACCCCCGGCACTTGCTTCGGCTCCGTCCCGCATTCCATCTGCACTGGGCCAGGCTTCCACCATCCAGCCACTGGGACATCCCGCTCCTTTGCCCCAAGTTGTTCCTTTGTAACATGACACCGCTTGCGAGGGGTCTTCTGAGCCCCCCAGAGGATGCCCCTCGCAAGCATACATGCAAAAGGAGGCACATAGACTGATTTGGAGGAAGGGGAAGGCTCCCCAAGATCACCCCCCGAGGATGTCTCTTTTGGAGACCTCATGGAAATGTTCGCATAAGGGGGGGTAGTCTGCCCCCAAGTCTTCCTCAGACGAGTCAGTGTTCTTGGAGGCATTTGAAGCGGGCCTGTCTACCTCTTGGGTGTCCCCTCCTGCCGACCCCCTGGTGGACCGGATTACCACCAGGGCGTGGAAAGATCTGGACACCGTGGAGCCAATCCCAAAAAGGCCAGACTGTATACTTAGTCCCCCGGCTGACCGTGCCCACTGGAGTAAGGGGCCTCCGGTAGATGCCATGTTGACGGCGGCAGTCAACAAGAGGGAACTTGCTCAGGAGAGCCCCTCAGTCCATCCCCCAAGCAAGGAGTCTCGGATGATGGACCGCTTGGGGAAGCGGATGTTTAGTTCAGCGACCTTTTCAGTGAGGTCGCTGAACTACCTGGCACATGTGATTAGGATGCAGCGCGATCTTATCAAGGAATATGCTGCTTCCCCCCCCAGAGTCCATGTCGGAGGAGGACAAATTGTTGCACTCCACCCGTATGGCCACTCCCGGGTCCGTGACTTAATACCTCTATGCGGTTACTGTCCCATGCTATGGAGGGAGCCGCTAGTGCTGCAGGGACAGGCCTAGTTACTAGACGTCAGGCCTGGCTCCGTCATTGCGATTTCACGGAGCCCTTCAAGGCGTCATTTGCGAACGCTCCCTTCGGTTCTGCCCTTTTTGGCAAAACTGTTCGCTATACTTGACCCAGAGCGAAAAGGACGGGAAGACGCTGTCATCGGAATCCGCTTCTCTGTGCCCCAGAGGCCCTATTCTAGGAACCAAAAGGGCCAGACGATGTGGTTCCGGAAGTCGCAGCAGTCCCAACCCGCTCCAGACCACCAGTCCTGCCATGGCAGAGGAGGACAGGGAGGACACTGCCCCAGGGGCAGAGTCCCAGGAACTTCGGGTCCAGAGAACCCTTCTCTGAACGACCCGCGCAGCAGCCCTGAAGGGTTGCCCGGCTGCTCCACTCTGGCGGCAGTCTGATGTTCTTCGGAGCACCTAGCGGCATGGGAGTCCATAACATCAGACCGCTGGGTCCTCCGCATCATATCCAGAGGATACCGCATCCCATTTCATCACATTCCAAAATTGAAGTCCCTCCCCGATGTTCCACCCCGTCAGTGGGAGGCCGCTTTAGCAGAAATTGGCCATCTGCTAAAGAAAAGAGCCATCCAGCCCGTCCCCCCAGATCGGATCAGGGTTGTTCTCCATGTTCTTTTTAGTGCCAAAAAAGACTGGGGATCTAAGACCAATATTAGACCTTTCACTCTTGAACCTGGCAGTTCCCAAGGAGAAGTTCCGAATGGTTACCTGGAGAAAATCACTGGATGTGCTCTATAGACCTCAAGGATGCGTACTACCATATCCTAATGGACATGCGCTCCAGGAGGTTTCTCCGCTTCCGGCTGGGAGCCAGTCACTACCAATTCCGGGTCCTTCCCTTTGGTCTCACCACAGCCCCCAGGGTGTTCAAGGTATTAGCAGTGGTAGCGGCCCACCTGAGGCTTCAGGGGGTGCAGGTCTTCCCTTACCTGGACTACTGGCTTCTCACCGCTCCAACAAGGCATCTACTGTTATTGGCGCAAGATTCCTTTCTCCATCTAGCTCCCCATCTGGGCATCACAATAAATGCAGAAAAGTCCAACCTAGCCCCTATGCAGTTCATAGATTTTATAGGTGCCATAGACACGAGACGGTTAAGAGCCTTCCTCACTGCGGACAGAATTCAGAATCTGCAGCTCCAGGTGCGGGCCATCCTCCACTCCAGCTCAGTTCTGGCGGAGTTGGTCCTGAGGGCTCTAGGGTCCATGGCAGCAGCGATAGCTCTTCCTCTCGCCAGGTTCAATATGCAGGTACTTCAATGGACACTCCTAGTTCAGTGGTCTTATCTTGCTCTTCCTATGCATCATCCCATTGCGATCAGCAAGGCTTGCAAGCGGTCCCTCCTGTGGTGGCTCCACACTCCACGGAGGCCGCCCCTTTTGTGTTTCTCCCCCTCTCGCCACAGTGACCACAGACGCCTCCCGCCTCGGGTGGGCATTTTGCAGGCTGGACAGTCCAAGGCCCGTGGAACGATTCAGAGACCTTGCTGCATATCAATGTTCTAGAGATGAGAGCAGTGCTCTTAGCGTTGCAAGCACTACAGGCCTTTCTTCCCTTGAACTATTGCAATTCAGTCGGACAACATAACATGTCTGTCGTCTGGTATATCAACAAACAGGGGGGAACCAGGTCTTACCCTCTTTGTCGAGAAGCCATGAGAGTGTGGGAATGGGCAATCTCCGCCAACCGCTTTCTCATCGCAACGCATATTCCAGGTCGGTCCAACATCCTTGCGGACAAACTCAGTCACTCCATTCTCTCCCCTTACGAGTGGTCTCAATGCTCAGGTAGCGAAATGCATCTTCGAACGGTGGGGAAGTCCTTGTTGCGATCTTTTTGCGTCTCCCTCAAACACAAAGTGCGACTGTTTTTCGCTCTAATCCCTCCTCCTGGAGATACCCCAAGAGACGCTCTGGTGCATGCTTCAAGTTCTTCAGAAAGCCTCTAGGTTGGGGTGCAGAATGATTCTCATTGCCCCATTCTGGCCTTGACAGATTTGGTTCCCTTTCCTAAGGTCTCACTCAGTGAATCCTCCTTGGATTCTAGATCCCATTTCGGATCTGATATCTCACCCGTCCCATCTATCAACCCCGAATCTGGGCAACCTGAAGCTGACTGCTGCTCCAGTTCCACTCCTGATCAGGACTCCCGGTATTTCGTCTCCAGTTAAGGCCATCCTGGTAGCTGCTCATAAACCATCTACCAGGAAAGTTTACCACAGCAAGTGGAAACTGTTCTCCATTTGGGCGAAGCGGCAAGGTCTAGACCCCTTCACAGTTCCCCTTCCTCTGGTGCTTGACTTCCTAACCACTCTTTTTTTAATGATGGTGCCAGCAGTTCCACGGTCAAAGTGCAACTTGCGGCAATTTCTCACTATCCTATTGGTCAAGACTCGGTCCACTGATGTCTGCCAAATTGTGTAAGATTTTCCTAAAAGGTACTTTTCTCCTCAGACCCCCTGTAAAGCAAGTGGTTCCTCCTTGGGACCTTTCATTGGTCCTTCAGGCCTTGACCGCTTCCCTTGAACTCAAGTGGCTAATGTAGATCTGAAATTTTTATCTTTCAAGACTGCCTTTTTAGTAGCCATTACCTCTGCCAAGAGAGTTTCAGAACTTCAAACCTTATCCGTCAAACCTCCTTACTTGGTCTTTCATCCGGACCGTGTATACCTCAGGACCAACCCGTCCTTTCTTAAGGTAGCTTCTGAAGCAAATATTAATTCAATCCATTAACCTCCCTGTTTTCTTTCCTAAATATCAAAACAAAGGTGAATACAAGCTGCATTCCTTGGGTGTTAGATGTTCAAGCTGCATTCCTTAGATGTTAGATGTTCAAGCTGCATTCCTTAGATGTTCACAGGCAACTTATAGGCAATCCGACCAGTTTATTTCCTTTGTTAAATTCAATTTGGGTAAACCAATTTCCAAAGTCTCCTTATCACGCTGGATTTCGCAGTGCATCTTATTGGCTTATCAAGCTTCTGGAAGGCCCGCACCGGAGGAAGTACATGCCCATTCAACCCGGTCAGTTTCTACTTCAGCGGCCTTTAAAGCTAGGATTCCTCTGGATGATATTTGTTCTGCAGCCACTTGGGCTTCATCTCATACCTTTATTTCCCACTACAAGTTGGATATTACATCTAGAGGTAGAGCATCCTTTGGCTCCGCGGTGCTTCGGAATATCCTTCCATGATGGCCGCCCAAGATTCTGGTAGCTGGGGACTCTGTCCCACAGGTTGCAGACAAATCTCCTACTTCAGATTTAGAAGTTATGTACTCACCATAACGTTCCATCTGAGTAGGTGTATTCATTTGTCTGCAACCATCCCGCCCTCCTATCCCCCTGGCCTTGTCAGTTTCCTGCATATTATGTGTTACCTTTTTTAGGGTATTTCTATCTGAGGTCATGTAGGGAGAGCAGGGCATTATGGGTGAGGGGAGGAGCTGAGAGCTCAGATCTATAGCTGGAAAACCATGCCGATTCGGATCCGACATCGGATCCATAACCCACAGGTTGCAGACAAATGAATACACCTACTCAGATGGAACGTTATGGTGAGTAATTTTCTGACAAGTTTCTAAGAACAATACTTAAAACTTGTCTGTATTTTTTACCTTTTGTGCGCGCCACCCCCATTCTTTATGGCTTTGACAGATCTCTTGCCCTAAAGTTGAGAGGTATGGTGGAAGACTGTAATAAAGTGGCCCGAGGCAAAATAGTAAGCGAAGTAAAGCTACGCAGGTCTAATGGGTATTCTTACCTTCCCAGTTTCCATTTCTTAATCTGAAAGCGTTACGAAGAGTTCAGTGGTGATATACTGGTTTCTGATCAAATGCTACTTTGATTTCCCCAGTTTAAGCATGGCAGGTCAAATTACTTGTGGGCTGTGCAGTATGTGTACTACTGTTAGAGTGAGCTGTATTGTTGCTACTTTGGTTGTGGTGTGACTTGGTTTTACAGGAGTATGTGGTTCTCTGCCTGGATAATGGTTATTGAGCTTAATTGCATGAGCCATGACTTGCCTGACTTTTCCTCCTCTCTTCCCTGTTTAGGTCTACTTCCAGGAGTCTGGTGTAGTTATTTCAGTCCATATAGCAACAGTATGGCATGTTCAGGCTGCTTATTTACTTGCCTCGGAACTTGAGACCAGAGCATGCTGCAGTCTTTTCAGTGCATTACAGTTCATAATTAACCTTTTTGTTAAATAAGATGGGGAAATTAGGAGTAGGCATGTTCTTGGTAACTGGGATCCTGAGATGTTATCAGACTTCTGCTTGATTCTTGTGATTTTATTCTAATGCTTTAGTGACTATTGTTCCTTGGTATTCTACTTGTTCCTTGGTATTCTACTTGTTCCTTGGTATTCTACTTGTTCCTTGGTATTCTACTTGTTCCTTGGTATTCTACTTGTTCCTTGGTATTCTACTTGTTCCTTGGTATTCTACTTGTTCCTTGGTATTCTACTTGTTCCTTGGTATTCTACTTGTTCCTTGGTATTCTACTTGTTCCTTGGTATTCTACTTGTTCCTTGGTATTCTACTTGTTCCTTGGTATTCTACTTGTTCCTTGGTATTCTACTTGTACTCCAACATAGTATGGTAATGTCTTGTTCCTTTCTCTCAAAAGGAACTACACCATAAGGGAACATTGGAGAATGATCCAGGTACTTGCACATTGAAGCTTATGATTGCTGGATTTCTCAATGTATGGAATTTTTTTTTCATACAGAGAATGCAGTTGCCGTATTACCACATGTAGCGTCTGCACAGCTGTTTCAGAGGACATAAACTGTACAGACTTTTGCCTTATTTTGGTCTGGTTTTCTGACAAGTTTCTAAGAGCAATACTTAAAACTTGTCAGTATTTTTTTGACCTTTTGTGCGCGCCACCCCCATTCTTTATGGCTTTGACAGATCTCTTGCCCTAAAGTTGAGAGGTATGGTGGAAGACTGTAATAAAGTGGCCAAGGCAGAATAGTAAGCGAAGTAAAGCTACGCAGGTCTAATGGGTATTCTTACCTTCCCAGTTTCCATTTCTTAATCTTGTCCCTTTGAAGTGGATTTTGTACAGTACCTGTATTACTTTTGCATTTTAGTTTAATTTCTGAACAGCTGGTGTTGCCCTCGTATTACTTTTGCATTCTGTTTTAATTTCTGAGCAGCTGGTTTTGCCAGCCATTTATCTGCACCTTTTGTACAGTTAAGGTGCAAATCATGTTATTGAATCGCACATTTTCAAGAATTTTGCATCTCCCAATTAACAGGAGGTTCAAGGATGTTAGGTGCCATTTGTGTTTAAAAAGCAGTTTTTAATCACATGCTGAGGACATAGCTCTGTATTTAAACAAGGCTACTAACCTTATTTTTCTTGTGCACTTAACATTTTCTGTTGGAGAAATTCAAGACTTTGTTTGTATGGACTGCCTTTGTATTTTTCTGTCCTGATTATAAGCCTCCAGAAAAATTGCTAGTTTAGGGGTCCCGGAACATAGAGTGCTCCATTCCTTGGACTCGTTCGTGTAGGTTCTGTTTTTTTGGACAAGTCTGCATTCATCCCCAGTTCTGCATGGGCAGTATACCATGTTTTGGAATTGGGAGTGCTATTATATGCCACGTAGTGCTGGCACTTTAGTCATGGGTTGTAGACGGGAGTAACACCTTGGTTAGTAAAGGCTTGTGTGCTTCCTTAAATCAAACGTGCTGGATGAGTTTCTTCAGCATGGCTGAAACTACTACATTGGTGGGTTGTGCGTACTGTGCTTCATTCCATTTAGTATTAAACAAGTTTTTCCTGCTGTACTGGAATCTAAATTGGAAATAAGACTGAATTTTTGTTACTGTTTCTCTTTCAGGAAAATTTTGGTTTTGAGGATAGCTGCTGGTATTGGAGGAAGATCTGGGATTTGAGTAGCTAACTGCAGGTAAGCATATTTGGCGTGGGTTTTTAATAAATTGGTTGTTAAACATTCTTGGTGTACAGTGATGATACTCCTAAAATAGGAAGTGCCGTCAGATGCGAAAACTGATGATGCTGATTTTCACTGCTGATGTACAGCCTTAAATGTGTCTTGTATGTGATGCTAGTATGTAGATGGGGTAAGGTTCTCAGGTTCGATCCTCTGCTGGGGTGCCTTCTGTGTGGAGTCTGCATGTCCTCTGGTTGCGTGGGTTTCCTCTGGGTGCTCTTATTTCCTCCCACATCCAAAAGGCATGCTGTAGGAAAGCCGAAAGAAGGTGGGGTATATCTAATATGTGCACGTTCCTTGGAGCAAGAAATCTGGACGTAACCTAAAAAATATAGGGACAGATTTTAAATATTACTCTTAACAAATGTAGAACGTTCCTAGAATAACAGGATTTGTTAGTGTAAACTTTGAGGGATAGGTTTTTTTGTTTGTTTTTTTGTTTTTTTTGTTTTTTTTTTTTAACAGTCCAAAAATACGAGGCAAAAATCTTAGTTGAGAGGAGTATGTGTACACTGTAGGCCTTCCCTGCAGGTGACCCCCAGGGATCACTGGCCCATGTTTAGCATGATGCTGAGTTGCAGATCAGTTCACTGCTTGAAGATGAATTCTAGACTGGCTTTTTTTTAAGTGAACCATGCGGATGCTTTTGCTTAACTGAGAATTAACCCATGAAATGCAGACCTGAGTACCATGCATTTTCAGAAGATGCTGAGGGAGAAAAGGTCCACATTTAACTCTGTATTTTTGCATTTCAGCAGGGAATTTACATTAAAATTACATAGGTTAGTGGCTCTCCTTCCCTTGTCCTCAACATGGCACTAACTTGGTAGAAACAGCCACGTCTGTGTTGGCCCTTTATATCTAGCTCCATTGAAGGAAGGGGGTATGGGGGGGGGGTCCTTGCCTTATTGGAACTTTTGGTTTAGTATATTTATGGTTTTCTGATTTTAATGTTTTGAATGTAGTCTCCCCACAGGTTAACTTGCATTTTGTTTTTGTTTTTGTTTTTTTTTTTTTTTTTTTTTTTATTATTTGTATAGGGGTGAGATCGCAAAGGTCCTTGGTGTGGCTTCTGCTGGCTGGAAGGTTTTCTATCCTGCGAGAAATTGGATTGTCTGCTTTCTGTTGGACAGGAGGAAAAGTTTGCATTGTCCTGCTGGCTGGAAGGTTTTCTGTCCTGCGAGAAATAAGTTTGCACTGTCCTGTTCTGCCCAGCTGGGCCACAAGCATGCAGAGTAACAACCATTTGATGAGAAACTAGTTTGCAACTTCAATTTTCTTGTCAATTGGACATTGGATACATTTATTGCTGTACCCTGTTCTTGACAGTTACTACATTATTTTGTCATACTGGATGGCCGCCTCTCTGAATTTCTGTAAAATTTAAAAAACAGACCGTTTATCAAAGGGATTTTAAACATTACCATTAGCTAAGCAGGTGTGCCCACAGCTGAGCTTTTCCAAAACTGGCCAATCACAAGTGTGGAAAAGGAGGCATATTTAAGCTCCACAGGTGGTAATACTTGCTAGAACCGGTTGTAGCTTCCTTCTGCAGTCAGCATGGCTGGTGTAGGTGTGAAGCACTCTAGAGCGCAACACTGGGGCATCCAGGAGTCCAAAGTTATGGTTTGGCTCCATGAGGAAAGACTCCTGCAGGGCCAGTACCAAGGGTACCCAATATAAAACGAGGCCTGGAACAGTCTTGCCTGTGATATCCAGTGTCACTGGTGTTCCTCGACTGGTGAGCAGGTCAGGCACCATGCTTCTGACCTGAAGCAGTGTAGGGGGGTGAAGTGGACCCGGTGGATCCAGGAATCCTGTACGATGCCTAATGCCCCAGTACTGAGTAAGTAGCCATTGTATTAAGTAGTTAAAGAATATGGATAGGAATGTCTCAATATCACTGCATTTACTTCACAGATTGGGCTATGAACCTGCAAGCCCATGAAGATGGGCTGCAAAGGCTGTGTCATGAGGCAGGTTAGTAATTATTCTGCATGTACTGTTATATAAAATGCAAGCCTTCAAAAAGTCTTTTAACCCAATAAATGTATGATTCATGGAGTGTGCCTGTGTCACTTTCTTTGTTGTACTGTTGCATTCTCCCAATGGTGTTGTATTAAGCAGTGTCCTACCACACTTGGGTAGGCCCATATAACGTGGATGAAAGGGGTGCCAGTAGCTTGTATGCATATGTACAGCCCTCAACTTGTTGGTTCATGGCCAGCATGTACAAGTTAATCTAGCACATGAGTAGCTTGGTATTGTGTTCCCCAGAAATGTCAGTGTGCTGCCAGAAATGTAGGGAGCTGTCTACATATAACTGATAAGTAACATGTAGATAATTTTATATGAAAGAGCTGTCGGTGTACCATGTTAGCAGTAGTGTGTGTGAGCAATTCTCAAACTATGTTGCAGTAACATCTGCATCTTGGACAGTTTGTATGCAAGATGCAGCTCATGTATATAATCTAGCAAAATCCAGTTGCACAATATAAGGGGATTGGGTAGTGTAGTAATACATGTAAGGGGCATATAACTGCAGTTAGCAGGAATGTAGTGAAAGCTAAAAGGGATATACAAGTTTAATTGAGCTATCTTTTTCCAACCTACTGTATGTGCATAAAAAGTGCAATTCCACACCTCAATCGGTATGTCTAATCTCAACAACAGATGTTGGGACGTGTCCTGTTGGTTTATAAATATTTGCATTTATTTCTATGCATTTGCCCTGTCAAAATACCACAATATTGGTGGCCTGTTACCATCAATTAAACCTGCATGCTGTTGTAATGTCCACTATTCTATATATGCATGTTATGCTTGCTTTTCAACTGTTAAAATCTGGTATGTTGGTTTAATGGGATTACTTCTGCATGTTGGAACTAATTTGGAATGTTGTTGACTGTTACTAACCCATATCTTCAAAACGTAGTTCGTATGGGAAGGCCAGTCCCAGTGGACCCACCTGTCCCACCTCTGCACCAGCAGATTCAGTGCCCAGCCTGGGACCTCCTCAATTGGCCCTGTCACCTTCGGGTGGAAGTGCTGTAAGCGTGGGCAGAGGTACCCATTGTACAGTCCAGGCTGTGGTGCGTAGAGAGATTGAACGTTCTGTTGCAGAACCTGTATGTCAGCTTGGCCTGAGTGGCGCAGCTCCTGGGTCAGCCTGCCCCTCCTGCACAGCCACCTTCTGGGCTGTGAAGGACTGCCCATGGGTGGGGACCTCAGTCCCACTGTTTCCATCTGGGGGCTCATGGGTGTTCACCCACCGGATGTCATACTGCCCCTGTATGTGTCTTGTCTGTACCTCTCCAAATATACCTACTTCCCCTACCCCACATTCCACACTCACTTGGGGGGAAGGGTAATCTGCTCCCAAAAAAAAAAATATGCCCCATACATAGCTGCCCATTTTGCACACGTCCACTGGACACATGAAATGTTTAATTGGTGTTGCAACATACTTTGTTGTCCTTGCCCCTCTGTCAGGGGTTGAAGGGTTCATATCTACCTCCAAATTTATTGCCTATGCACAGCTGTTGCAGAAATGGGCAGCTATGGACCTTCCCTACACCCATCCTGCACACCCTGAGCTATTTTCCATTCTGTCTCCCTCTTTGTACCCCTCTTTCACCACTTTCCTATCTCTTTCTTTCAAAGAAATTAATGGTGGGGGTGGGTGGCAGTAAGCAACATTTAGCAGTAGTGAGTGGGTTTGTGCTTGCGCCAAGCAATGCAGAAACCTGCTTTACAGCTGCTGCTGTAGCCACTCTGAGGGCCCTTGTTTTGCTCAGGAACAAAATAAAACGCCTCTAAGTCTCAAACACTGGACCTTGCACACACTACAACATGGAAGTACCACTAAGCCACGGTAGATCTACATAAAGTTGGTGCTAATCGTCATGCACCAGAATGAGTGAATGTAAAGGAAAGTTCTGAATACCATACCACCCAACTTGTTCTGTGGATGTTGACCTACAGTTGTTGTGGGATTACATTGCATACATGAGAGAAGCAGCCATTCTAGCAGGAAATGTCACACCATCACCTTACAACCCCACACAGTATCACATCAGGACAAACACTGGTGTAATCTGTTTAGGGCAGGGGCCATACCTCTCAAATGTCCCTAATTTTGACCCAAATTTTTGCTCTGTCCCTCTGAACCCCACCTAAAACTACTGACTTTGGGCAGAAAGGTGGTGAATTACACTTTATGAATCTGAGTTGCTTTTACTTCAGAAAATGTGTATTAAATGCCCTGACTCAACTAATATTTTGAGTCCCTCATTGTCCTAGAGTTTTTCTTTTCCCTGATTCTGTTCAAATTTGTATTGGTTGAGATGTCTGGAAGAGGCATATTAGCCTTTCTGCTGCACTGTGCAAATAGTGTTGGAAGGAGCTTTGGAAATGTACCCTTATGTAGGAATACAGCACTGAAACACAAATGTAGTCGTGTACTGGTAGTGACCAACTGTAAGTGCCATTGCTCTATTGCTGAATGACCTGTGTGGTGCACAGACAAAACAGGCTATTCTCTGGCTATCATGTTGATAGGAACACAGTTGGTAGTTAATGCAGACAGACTATATGCCTTGATAAACTAACATGTACACAGCAACCCTGCAAGTCCAGCAAGATAAAAATCCACACATTACTACTTATGCAATCCTACCCAAATGTAGAATGTACCTGTGTGCAGGGTCTAACAAGGATGTAGGTAAGCATACTTGCTGTACTGAAATGTGTCCAGTTTTTCTGAGCAGCTCATGCTAATGTCAACACTAAAAAAGCACAAACTGTTTAGAACTGTAAATACTCACAGTATAGCAGTTCACAAACAATTCTTGTGCCAAAGGAGTACTTCTCTCTAAGCTTTGTATGGCAGTTAATTGTAACAGTTGAAAATCCAGTACATCTTTCCATGTATTTTGGGGTAGCATTTTGAGGGGTGAGTACATTTCTGCACTGACAAGTGGGTACTGGAAGCAGCAGTAGTAGGTTTGAGTACAAAATGTAAATCTTGCTACACCTTTGGCTTCTGATACAAGAACTATACCAAACTTCTGTCGTAAAACAATGATGCTCACAACCAAACAAGGATCATCTCCATCTGGAAAGCTGAAAGGGTCACTCCAGCAATTGGGTTGCTATGACAGTGATTACTTCAATTACTACATAGCAGGCTACATGCAATTAGTGGGCACTAATTGGTGCAGAGGCCATCACATGCTCATGTGCAATTATTACAAAAGCAGGCTGCAGTCTCAACTCAAGCACTCTAGTGCAGAGACTGACAGAAAAGGAAAGAAATACCAAAGTATACAAAGGTAAGTGGCATGTAGTAGATGTTCTTGAATAGCCTTCAGAATATGAAACTCATGTGGCAGCAGTAATTTCTTAACTACTGCTATGGCCAATACTGTGTACCTGTGGGCAGTGGGATCTACCTGTGAAATGTGTAGCTCAGCATTAAATGTCAAAGATCTGAGTTCAATGACGGGGGGATTAGTGCTGGCATTATATAAACAGGGGTGACAGAGCAACACATGGATGATGGTCATATTAAAGTGTAGCTTAGCATTGGCAAGTGCTGTAGCAGTCTAGCATCTGTTGCCATATATATCACCCTAATGTTGGTCTGTGTTCAGGTGCGACACCTGTTGGTGTTGCAGCAAGGCCCAACAGTTCAGCTGTGAGGTCCGGGGACTTAACAGTGTGGACTGTATGCCACACACCTACAGAGAAATATATATAGGTGTCATCAGTGGTGGCTGGTGACTTCAAATTAAAGGGGGGCTGCATGAGACAGCTGAATGGGTGGGGTCAACTGTAAAGGGGTGGAGCTATGCTGAAAAACAACTAACTTATTTTGTCTTGACTGGACTCGTGTAATGATGGTTTGGCAGCGTATTTAAAGTGTTGAAAAAATATTTCAATGCACTGGCTACATGACAACTTAATATCTAGATGGAAAGTTGTGAGGCATGAAAAAATAAATTGCGTTTTAAATACATGACTGGAATACTAGTCAAAATCAAGTATTAAATAAACTTTTCTTTGCACTGCAGTTCTACGTATAACTTGTATTCAGCTTTTTATAAAAGTACCAAGTAACGTGCTGAAAGTAGAAATCTCTAATACTCCCCTTGTAAAAATGTTTCTTAACCAAAAAGACCTGTTGCTGGACAACTACTTGTTTCATGGGGGGAAACTTGATCAATTTAAAAAAAAATAAACTGCAAGATAAATTGCAGAGGTTATGGACCACACACAGATTGGTATTTGCTTTAGTTTACAGGTACAGCCTGCAGAGAACTGCAAATCTCCAACAAATGTAGTGAGCTTCTGAAAATACTGTTACCAATACTGGCATATGCATTTCAATACCTAAGGCTTTTTACATTATCTAGTTATGTAAATATTCTCTGCATGGCAATAACTAAAAGGCTCTGTTAATTTAACTGTAAAAGGTTACTTGCATCTTACAAACTTACCCAAGGCACTGTGACTGCATTTTCTGAATGAGTATAAATCAACAGTATAAAAATGACAGAAAACCATGAACATTCTGCAAAATCAAGGACAGATGAAAAGCCACTGTTGTACTGGATGAGGGAATACTCTGCATGCTTACACTGCATAATTGCTCCTTACCCTGTTTGGACATATCCAGTCACTACATGGAGTGGGGTGCAACATGTCACAATTTGAAATGTCTCCAGCTGTACCCGCTCTGCATTAGAGCAAGAAATCTGGATAATGCTATACATAGCAGTGGGAGGCCCAAAAATAAGGACAGTTTTAAACTAGTGCTCTTATATTAGAAAGATAATGGAATAAACTTGCATGAATCATGAGTGTGGACTTTGGATGTCATGGGAATAAAAACAGACCCAAATCAATATGCTTGCAGAAGCACCAAACACTGCTTTTTGATCTTTTTATTATTTATCTGAGAGTTAGTCAGACTCTACTTTTTAAAGCACTCCAGGTGTGCAGCATGTTCATAGGTTAGTACTAAGCTAACTGCCCTTATGAGCCATTTTAAGCCTAGCCAATTACCTCTTGTAAGACGCACAAAAAAAAAAAGGCACCTTGACCATTAGGCCACCCTCTCAACCCCTAAATGATATATGCTATTGTTGGGCTTGAACCGTGATTGATAGGTGGATGCTCTACACTATTGCCATGTACAGCATGTGATCAGAAAAATGGGCAAAAATCATTTTAACTTAAATACTCTAACTGTGCCATTTATACAAATTGGAATAATGGCAGCAAATGCCATTGCAAAAATAATTACTTAACTTCCAACACATTACTAAAAATTTCCCCTTTTAAATCCATTTCAGACTTCACAATTGCTAAAGATGTAAGTGCAACAGAACAACAATTCAGATTGTGTCTTCCCATATTTGTTTTTCCCCCCTCAATCTTTCTGTACTGTGTCCCTCCCACCACCCCTTGGCTCCTTTTCACCTCCTGTAGGGATTATTTATGCCCTAATGCTAGTTCATATAACCAGTTTAGCCACACTGACTTTCTTCGCTATACTGTCTATTCTTTGCTCCAATGGCACACCAGATAATGTTGCCTCACAGCAAGAGGGATCCCACATTCCATTCTTGGCTGGGGTACCTTTGGTGTAGAGTCTGCATGCCTTCCATGTTTTTGTGGGTTTCTTTCTGGTGCTCAGATTTCCATACATATTCCAAAGATGTGGTATCTGGAGTGGACACTAAATGCCATAGATGTTGGCATGCATGTCCGGGTTAGCCACCTGGTAGTGTAAACCTTGGATCTTGATGACTTGTCACTGTTTGTGAAACCCTGACCCCCTATGCAAAAAGGGAAAAAGCAATTGTGGATAGATGTCTCTTATTTGTTCCTTTGTCCATAGCCCTGAGGACTACTTGCCCATCCCTTAACTTTTCTATTGATTTGTTCCCAGCCTCCTAACATCCTTGATCACTTCCTCCCACACAATATAATCTATTATTTTAATGTCTCTCAACTTCATTATCTTCTCCACAATCTTTTTAATGAATTACAAATGTTTCTGTATTGAAGTTCAACCAAGGCTCTGGAGTCTTAACTTTTGTTTTGTCACAATCATATTTCCCTTTGTCTTAGTATCCTGAGTACTAGGGTGACTCTAAATTTGATTCAATTAATTACAATAATGTATCACTTAAAACATGCCTGCTTTTAAAATAGTCAAAACCAAAGTAAATCACAAAAAAATGCACACATGAAACAAGTGGAGATAATACATTGTTTTTCCGACTAATTAAGGTTTCAGAAATATTCTCCTATTACGTAAAAGTATGACTCTTAAGCTGTAACCTCCATAAAGCCAGCAAAATGCTTATGTCTTCACAATGTATTCTAGAAAAATGCTCTCCATTGCATTAGCACACAACCATGTCAATTTAGTACATAATCATACGGATGAACACATTCAAAAATGTAATTTTTACAGAAGCCAGAAAATGAAGTTACAATATTTTAGAAAACAGCACGTTTCTGAGAGATGCCATAGCATAGCAATAGGCACATTTAGAATTCATTACAAGGCTTGGACTACTGGTGAGGTGTATGTTTCACCAATGCAGATGTGAAGAAAACTGCCTTTTAGGTACAGGAGCACCAAGTTAACATCATATTCTTAATTTCACTGCCTGCAGACACAACAGCAGGGACCACAGTTATTGCAGCAAGCATTGCAGCAATCGGAGCAATTTTCAGCAGAATTACAAACACAAATTTTGCAATGAACCCAAAGTTCAAATTAATTACAAATAAATGGAAAGAATACTAGGTTACCAAAAAGTATTCTGAATGCATTGTAAAAAGTGACAGAAGATGGATTAGTCCCCCAATCTCGTAAAGTTCTCCATTGCTGTATAGCTCCAAAGTATGTCCCTGATAAGTTCTTTCCTGCAACCCTGATATGTCCTTCCTGCGGACATTGCAGTCTGATCCCTTTCTCAGTCTATGCAGTTATAACTAACTGCATAGACTTCTGGGATACTCTTCACTGCTGTGCTTCTAATCTGGACTGCTGCTGAATCGGTCCAGAGCTCTCTGCATGCTCTGGGCTGGGTCAAATGCTGTGAGTGCGCATGTGCAAAGGTCTGTGGGTTCTCTTTCTGCGTATTTTTTTTTTTTTTTTTTTACAGTTGGGGGGCCTGCAGTCCAGTAGCACGAGCCATCCCTGGGTGTCATGTCTGTATATGGGCATAGAGCAGGGGACATATTGCAACTGTTTGCTAAGGGGGCGATGTATGTTGAAGGTTAGTATGTGCGTGTAGGTTTGAGTGTGTGACAAGATGGCATACAGTGCTGGTATATGATGTGGTTAAACTGTGGGTGGTTCATTCAGTTTGCAATGTTTAAGCTATTAAGGCCTGCTAAAGCTAGCTGGGCTGTGCACCTTCAATGCATTTATCCCAAGACTGTGCAATATTATATTACTGTACACTAGGTTATCTGCCCTAGGGCATTTATAAGCCTAGCCAGAGTGTGTTTGGCTTTTGCCACCCATTTAAATGAATTTTGCTATGCCCTTTTTCGAGGTAAGTATACTGTGCCTCTGTCTAACAGTGAGAAGTGATACCCGGGGTAAACCTACGATCTCCCATCCACTCATCAAGATTCCTCTTTAATAGTCAATGAGGGACTAACCTGGACTGGGATTTTATTCCAGAGTGAAGGGAGCCTCTGGGTTATGAATCTGTCCCTCCAGCATGTCCTATTTATTTCAGTGCTGAGGTTCAAGTCTCTCTAGTGCGTAGCTCGATGAGATTTGGATTTTGAGGTGTAGCATGTCCATTAATTCCGGGTTGGACGTGGCTTATGTCAGGCACAGATCACCTCTGAGCAGGCGGTATGCCACTGAGTAGAGCTGGAGTTTCTTTAATCGGGCAGCATATGGCATTTGTTTGAGCCCTTTGATCCTCTTGGTGAGGTACTTTTGGGGGTCTTTCCAGTTGCTGCAGGTGTCTGGTAAGGTACATCCCCAAAAGGGGCATTGTACTCAATTATGGGCCTGATGAGTAAAGAGGCACGATGACCTCCCCTGATCTAGATGTGAATCCCTTCATGATTAGGTGGGCTATATAAAATGTTTTTCTAATCGCTTTGGCCACGTGGTTTTCAAATGAGAGATTGCTATCAACTTGGGTCCCCAGGTCTCTAATTGCTACTTCTGTACTTAATGGATTACAACCTATGTGGTAATTTGTGGGCACGTTGTTTTTGCCAAAGGGGATGACTACACTTTTGGCGTTTAGCTTGAGGCCATGGCTCTGGCACCAGTTGTCTGTTTCTGAGGCCCTTTTGTAGGATGCTTGTGTCGGCTGGAGAGTATTATGGTGCCTAGTTTGCAGTCATCTGTGAACTTGGTCAGCCACAGTCCTTCCATGTTGGCCTGTCCCTCCGAGAAATATATACCGAACAAGGGAGGTCCCAGGACTGAGCCTTGTGGGACGCCACTTATAACTGGTTTGGAGTCTGACATGGCTCCAGCATTCTAACCATGTGGGTTCTGTCCTTGAGCCGGTTTGCAACCCATCTAGTGACATAGGGGTTTATATTTAAGCTGGTGAGCTTATCTATAATGCCCAAGTGGGGTATTGTATCGAAGGCTTTTGCGAGGTCCAGGTAGGCTGTGTGGACCACCTTCCCCTCATCCATGGCCTTGGTGACTGTTTCAAAGAAATCGACCAGGTTTAAGAGGCAGGATCTGCCCTTAACAAAGCCGAACTGGCTAGGATCCAGTGTCTGTAGGTCCCCAATATCTGTATTTATGAGGTCCATGATGATCCTTTCCATAGCTTTGCAGACCAAGCTAGTCAGGCTTATGGGGTGATAGTTTCCAGGATCCGTTGAGGCACCACCTTTGTGGAGAGGGACCACTGTTGCTGTATGCCACTCTTTGGGTACATATCCTGTAGTAAGACTGAGATTGAATTTATGTTTTGGTTTAGCTCTTCTTGGAGTTCGTGTAGGATGCAGCCCGGGACACTGTCTGGTCCCATTGATGGTGTGTTTTTTGCTTTGGAGAGGCGGCTCTTTCCTGAGCATCTGAGATGTCTGGGGCAGCTCTCTGCTGGGATAGATATTTGCCCTTTTGGTGGGGGGGGGGGGGAGTTTGCTCTGAACCGGTCAGCTAGGATGTTGGCAATGTCTGTGGGTTCGGTGTATTTTTTGTCATTTTGGACTAATTCTCAGCATATCTGGGAATTCCCACCCAGGTTCCTAACATAACTAAAGAAAGCCTTGTGATTATCCTTAGTGTCCTGTGCAATTTTTCTCTTGAAGCTGGCCTTATACGATTTTATGAGTGCCCGTAGTTTTTTTGCTAATACTGATCAGAGACTCCTTCCCTTTTTGGGATTTTGCTCTATCATGTAGTAGCTTCCTCCTTCTATTGTATAGTTTGTTTATGGCTGGGGTCTACCAGACAGGACGCCTACCTTTGTAGGATTGGGTTTTGGTTTTATTTGGGTTTGCATGATCCATGCATTCCTAAAGGTGTTCATAGAATGCGTTTATAAAGGATTCTGCGGTCTGGACCGTATTTTCCACAGGCCCGGGGCCTTGTGGTTTTCTGGGCAAGAGGTGGGGTCGGGATCTGAATATCCAGTGAGATTAGTTTATGGTCTGATCTTACCAGTGAGGGATACACTTCTGGTCTGGAGCATAGAGCCCCCATGTTGGTGATGATCAGGTCCAGTATGGTTTCCCCTTTTGTGAGAGTGGTAACAAGTTGTTCCATAGCATTTGAGTTTATAAATTCTAGGAACCTTTGGGCTAGGATGTTGGAGCTAGAGTAATGCTCCCAGTCTATGTTTGGGTAGTTGAAGTCGCCCAATATAATGGTGTTTGGAGAGACCTTCATGTTTTCCAGTGTTCTCAGTAAGGCTGAGTGGGGTTCCTGGGTTTGGGAAGGTGGTCTGTAGCAGGCTGTAAAATAGAAGGCAGTTTTACCCACTGTTAGTTGCACATGGATAGTCTCTGATGCTTTGTGCTGTGCCACCAACCTGGAGGTGTGGGTATCTTTGACGAATATTGATACACTTGTGGTTCGGTCCAAGTTTTGGGGCTGAAAAGCATGGTACGAGGTGTAACCTGGTAGTGCTGGGGTGCTCTCGGGAGGCTTGAACCAGGTTTCTGTTACTAGATATCGATGTTCTCCATGCTAAGGAGAGTTGAGTGCGTGCATCTTGAGGACTTCTGGCATTGAGTAGCTTAGTTTGTTATCCCTTGTGATATCTATGGAGGTGGGTTTGTCTTTTGAGTCTTGCCTAAAAAAGGCACTATGGGGGTGGAAGAGCCTTTGCCTATATCCGAAAGCCCAGGGGTGACGGGTGCAAGCCATCCCTAGCGAAGCATCCTGGCTTGTTGAGCATGTCATCCCAGGCTGACAGGCATTGGATCCCCCTTGAATGACACCAATACTTAAGCCAATTATTGAAATTGATCATCTTGTCTTCATATTGTGGCATCATTCTTGGTGAGGGTAAGATGCTACTCAAGGTCAGGGTCGTACCGGCCTGGGCTACATGCTCAGAGAGCTCCTCTATGTCTCTTCATGTAGTCCAGGGAGGTATGTTTCAGGTAATTCACACCAGCATGGACAATGACAGTCATATTTGTACTTGCCTTGGAGTGACCTGAGTGCTTGTGTTATGTGGCGGATCCTAGTGCCAGACAGGCAGCTCATCGTGACCTTCTTGTTCAGCCTGGTTAGCGGGATGTCACTGTGCCTGACTATAGTCACCTATTACAAGTGTATCAGTTGTGTTGTTTAGCTAAGGGCTGTGACTGTTTGGCACACTGGCTTTGTGAGCTATGTGTTGCACGTGTTTTGTTTTGGGGTAGTGGTTGCTTGGGTGTCTGCTTTGGAGGTCTCTGCTGCTTAGGCAGATTTTTATTTGGAGCCTCCGAGAATGTTTTTGTTTGTTTGGTTTACTGTCGTGGTAGGTCTATGTGAGACGAATTGTAGTGAGTGTGGTTTCCTTCTCCTCCTGACTGGTTACGCCAGTACTGAGTTGAGAGAGCTTAGCCTCCAGTTTGGCTATATGGTTGCATCTCTCACATGTGTTGGAATTTGTTGGGAGGAGGCGAGGGTTGTCTGTGTACATGAGGCAGTTGTAGCATTGCCTCAAGATTCCCAGATTCACCAGCTGGACCGGAGAGGAGATTGACAACTGACCTTTGGACATGCTAGAATAGTATTGGGAATTCCTTTATAATTGAAAAAAGGGCCAAAGGGGAACAATGTACTCAAGGGGAGTTTGTGAGGGTGTAGTGCTTTTAATTTTTTTAGTGCTGACTTATATAATTGCTTTAGTGAACAAGTGACAGGCTTTAGAGTAGGAATAGGGTGTTTATTATTATTATGAGAACTAGGTCAGTTCTAAGGGAAAAAGTGAAGAACAGACTTTGTGGAGCCGGGAATGGTTTAAACCCAATTAAGCGGAGCTGCCCGATGTTGTGCTATGCGCAAAAGCCGCGCCAAAGTGGGTTTTATACAGGGGGACTTGAAAGTTAGAAATTGGCCCAAAATGGCCAATAGACTACCAGATTCTTGTGCTGGGAACACTCCTTCAGGGATATAAAGGCTGCTATAAGCTCCCCACTGCCACTAGTGAACAAAGAAGCCTCCCTATATTCACGAAAGGAAATGGGCAACACAGGAACTTTCCAAAAGTCCAGAATACAGCAAAGCCTGTATTTAGATTGGACAGTCGCCCAGGTAGTAGCAGGAAAAAAAAACACTTATCAGGTTAGCAGTCGCTCTTTTAGCTTCTCTGCTGCTAGGACCACGAGGAGCTTGGCTGAGTAGTAACAAGCGCAAAAACCACGCCAAAGCAATAGATTCTCTGTACTGTTGAGGGACTGTGATGGTCAGTATGTTTGTGAATGTCAAAGATATGTATCTGTGGGATAACTTACTGGGAAGCTGTTTATGTTCTGGTTTTCTGGGTCCTTGCTTTGATCCTAGTAAAAGCTGTGTATTCTGTTGCTGCAGAACAAGTGCTATTGCATACAGTGTGATTAAGTCCCTTGGTTTTAACTCGAGTGTGTCATTGGAGGCTAAAGCACTACATCTATGATTATTGATTGGTACCGATGTTGAATGCAAATCCTGTGTACTGTAGTACTAACTGAAGCTCTGGGCCTGTACAGCAAAGTATGGTGTATGTCCACATTCCTTGCATCCACTGTTTTGTGTGGTCCCTGTATTCATCACAGATTACATTTCTCAAGATTAAGGTTGTATAAGTACTGACACACAGTACTGTATAGTACATACTGAAAGCTTATCTGGGTTGTCATACCTTTGTCCTGTAAGGGTATGTCTGTAGTAAGAATCTTTGTGTTCAACATCTTTGTATCCTGTATAGGAAGGGTTAAAGTGTGAAACTACATTGCGTGCAAAGAAATAAGCTAAAATGAATTGTTTTTCTTGTAAGGAATTTGCTGACCAGAAAGGAATGCACAGATGTTATGCACAGATGTTACTTTGGTCCAGGCACAGGCCTATCTTGGGACTGACCTCTGACCAAGGAGGAGTGCATAGATTTTACCTTGATGTAGGCACCAACTTATCTTGTCTGACTTTTTACCATCTAAGGCTCCAGTGAGTGAATTTATAGCCTTGACTGAAATTCCTTGTCTAGTAACCAGCTGCTGTGTATGCACAAAAGAGGGTATAAAAACCCATGTAAAGTGTATAGAAATTAGACAGCCAAGAACTTTGTGGCAGGTCTCCATTCATGTAAAATAAACTCTTTTTTGGACTACCTTTTTGCTGCGTGATTCTTCCAGTATATGTTAAGAGTATTAAAATCTTTTGACATTTCTGGCGCCCAAGAACGTGGGGCCACCTCTTCATGCATAATCGCATAAGAGGGACTGAAAACCTGTACAGGAAGGGGCTTAACGTAATCTGGCTCCCTTGAATGGAAAGACCTCCGACAAAGAAGTCGTAAGTAGAGGCCAGTCACTCTTAGATTCGATCGGGACGGTGATTTAACAAGGGGCGGAAGATCCGCAGTAAGGTAGTTTTTTATTTGTAAAAGTTTTTAAGGACTAGTCATAGGAATTTCTTTTGTTTAAAATTTTTACAAAAGACCGGTAGAGATCTCAGGAAAAGGAAACAGTTTTTCTTTTAAATAAGAAAAATAGGAATAGGAAGCAGTTGTGTTAGTAAGGGCTGCTTAAATAAAAGGACTAAGGATGAGGAATATGTTTAAATTACATCCGAAAAACTTGAAATATATGAAAAAATGGAAAAAAGACTATGGGTTTATTGGTACCTTGAATAAATCAGAATGTCAAAATCTAGTGAGAGACCTGCGCAGGGACACAGGAGGCAAGGTTAAGAAACAAAAAAAGGTAGGATTTCCTCAAGCACAGAAATGGTTAGAAGAAGCTAATAAGAGACATAGGGAACAATTTTCAAATAAGGGAAATGGTGGCTCGAGTGCAAAAGATGCATTTTTTGTCCGCAAAGAGGATGACGAGACATCTGTTGCCTGTTGTAAACAGACAGCCCCGCCCTTGTATCCCGAAGTTACAAAAGACATGGTTAGTCCACCCCAGTATCAGGAAGATGACACAGAGAATCAGGATCAAACTGTACCCCCCCCCCCGTAGTACTGACAAAACAAGTAGGTAAAACCCTGAAACTCCGGAACCGTGATATAGATACATCAGAGTGGACACAAAAGGAAACCAAAGTCAATTCGGTGTCCACAGAGTATCCCCTCCTAGAAGTTGCGAATCTGCAAGCAGGTACGTCCGGACAGGGTCCCACCATTTTAGTCTTATCGACCCTGGATGCGGGAGGACATTCGAAAAGCTGTAGAAGGAATACCACACCCTAGGTTAGATATGACCAAGTTTTGTGAAGATATTGCAGGCATGATAGAAAGTTATAAGCTAAATGCCGTAGAGCTGGAGCAAGTAGTTCGACAAATTTTGGGTCCCGACTGGCACCTGGTCTGTGGGGACTGGGACCCCCATAACCAGGGAAAATGATAGACCACTTGCCTACAATTCAGACTCTCACCAAAAGCAGGTTAAGGATTTACTAACCCGTATTGTGGATAAATGGAAGCCTAGGGCAGACTGGACCTGTATCAATAGATGTGTACAAGAAGATGATGAAAAAGTAGACCACTATTTGCAGAGACTTACCCAGTGTTTTGATAACCATAGTGGAATAAGCAAACCACCCAATCAAAAAAATGATTCACCTTATGAACAACAGTTAAAAAATGCCTTTTTAAAAGGATGTAAAACTGCAATCAGTAACTTCATTCACAAACATATGATAGACCATAGGACGGCACGTCTGCAACCCTTACTGGAGTATGCAAGACATGCAGAAAATTATTTAGAAGAAATGTTCAACATCTTTTGTATCCTGTATAGGAAGGGTTAAAGTGTGAAACTACATTGCGTGCAAAGAAATAAGCTAAAATGAGTTGGTTTTCTTGTAAGGAATTTGCTGACCAGAAAGGAATGCACAGATGTTACTTTGGTCCAGGCACAGGCCTATCTTGGGACTGACCTCTGACCAAGGAGGAGTGCATAGATGTTACCTTGATGTAGGCACCAACTTATCTTGTGTCTGACTTTTTACCATCTAAGGCTCCAGTGAGTGAATTTATAGCCTTGACTGAAATTCCTTGTCTAGTAACCAGCTGCTGTGTATGCACAAAAAGAGGGTACCCATGTAAAGTGTATAGAAATTAGACTGCTGACAACCAAGAACTTTGTGGCAGGTCTCCCATGCATATAAAATAAACTCTTTTTGGCCTACCTTTTGCTGCGTGATTCTTCCAGTATATGTTAAGAGTATTAAAATCTTTTGACAATGTCCTTTGACATATGTGTGGTAAAACATATAACTAGCAACATTCATAGTTTACTACAGCAGTATGTGACCTATATTCCCAATTGTGCACATATTTTGGTATTAACAAGTTGTGTGGTATAATAGTAATACATTTACTGGACCTTGCACTGATTGTGATGGATAATATAAAGTTGTCAATCTCGCCTTCATTCTTGCTGGTTGGGATCGGAGCCGATCCTCTGCTCCGACTCTGCCATCTTCTATAGCTCTAGCGCTGTTTACTGGCTTGAGGCTACCCCTTATCCCATGATGCCTAGCGCTAGCTACCCAGATCTCATTTGTCACTTCAGCTGCAAGGTTCTTGGTTACTGGCTCAGGCTTGTATAACTTTATTAATCTGCCTTTTTTTTTTGTCAGATTAGGGTTTTTTGTATTGTAATTGTTTATAGTTGATAACTAGTAGATTTAGTTTAGTGTATTGTAGTTTTTCCCCTTAGAACTAATTTAAATTAGAGAGTCCCCCCCCCCCCTTCCTCTCTGTAGTAGTGTGTCAGTCTTTTGGTTAGGTAGCTGTATGAGTTAGAGGCTTCCTATTCTTAGATTTTTTTTTTTAATCTTACATTGTGTTTTTTGTGGTAGTGTTCTGTTTTTAGTTCTTGGTACTCTCTGGCCTGTTGGCCAAAGTAGTTTAGAGTTGTGATTTCTCTTTTTGCTAGCTATGTCTAAAGAATCCAAAGTGTCGGGATTCAAGAAGTGTGACTCATGCTGTCAGAAAATGTCTCTGACAGATGGGCACACTTCTTGCATCTATTGCCTAGGTGCAGTGCACCTGCAGGACTATTGTTCTATCTGCCATGCATTTGGCCCAAGAGTTCTGCAGGAGCACAAGAATAAACTTATTTTGAGGAGTCTTCTCAAGCCTCAGGATTCACCGGCCAAGGCTCAGCCAGTGAAATCCCCCAAACCGGCGGCTCCCAGCTCGGAGCTGTCATTGGCCCTAGTCTTGCCTACTACTACTTCGGTTCTGACTGGAACCAATGATACTGCTTCCTCGTCGGCTCCACTAGTACCCTCGAGACATCAAGGACCAAAAGGCTGAGGTCCCCTCCGCTAGAGTCCATTCACTCAGCTCCTCTGTCTCCCCTTTTGCAGAGTGACCGCAGTCACAAGTCTTCACACTGTAGGCTCTCGGACCACAATGTGGAGAGAGTGGGTCAGTAGGTTGGTGAAGTCTCAGGCACTGGCCAAAATGTTATCCAGCCCTCCTCATCAGGTGTCTGCTCAGTCTGTTTCTATCGATGTTCCTCCTCTGACTCCATTGAGCTCGGAGTTGGAGTTTATTGGGGTTCGAGTCGTGGAACCATCGGCTCCGATTAAGATTTCTCCTTCGGATCCATAGTCTGTTCCGATTCCCTCGATGGTGCTGAGACTCTGCCGGCTCCGAGGGGTTGTGGCATCGACCCTTGTCCGACCCCTCGCCTCCCTCTCAAGAGTGTCGGCGCAGGTGAGCTTGGCTCCTACATCGGCCTCGGAGCTGTCTCCCTCGGTGCGGAGGAGGATTCCGGTCTCACCGGAGCCTTCTCTGCATTGTGGCAGGGATGCCTTCGATGTCATGAGGAGTGTGCTGGCCTCCCAGTCAGCTCCACCTTCGACCCCACTGGCTCCGTCCCCCGTATTGCCTGCGTCAACCTCTGTCCCTCCTCCAGACCCCAAGTGTGGGGAACTGGTGCTCCAGGGCACCCCACTGGGTGTTTCCTCCTCTTCCAAGGCCTCCCCTGATCATTCAGAGGAGCCCCCTCAGAAGAAGAATTGCAAGAGGAAGCACACTGACTCCTCCGAGTCTGTCACTTCGGATATGAATTTGGATGAATTGGAAGGGTCCCCAAGATCCCCCTCTGAAGATGTTTCCTTCTCGGACATCCTAGAAATGCTTAAGCAGAGGGGGAACTGGAATACCCTAGCCCCTACCGAGGATGAATCCATATTCCTGGATGCGTTCGGTTCCCGACCTTCCACCTCCTGGGTTTCTCTGTCCGTCGATCCACTAATGTCAGTGGTGGCTCAAAGGGCTTGGTCAGCCCCGGATACAGTGGAACCAACCCCGAGGAGACCAAGCAAGTTTATCACTGCTCCCCCAGACAGGCAGTTCCTTACCAAGGGTGTTCCCGTGGATGCCGTGGTTGTAGCAGCAGCCACTAAAAAGGAGTTAGTGGAAACTTCTTCCTCTGTCCATCCTCCTGACAAGGAGTCCAGGACCAGGGACAGATACGGAAGCAAATATTTGCTTTAGTGACATTCTTCATGAGGTCACTGAATTACTTATGCTATTTCACCAGGCTTCAGAGGGATCTCCTGAAAGAGCTTGGAGATGCCCTTCAGGATCCATCAGCTGAAGGGGCTCAGGCTAAAGTGGCTTCTCAGCTGGCAACCCTTAACTCAGTAGTCAACTCCTCCATGAGGCTCATTTCCTACGCAGCCGATGGTGCGAGTAGGGCAGCAGGCACAGGCGTGGCACCGGAGACATGCATGGATGCGCTGTGTAATTTTGTGGAACCCTGTAGAGCGTCATTCACCAACACTCCCTTTGACGGTTCCTTTCTTTTTGGACCACAGGTGAAAGACACACTCACTAGGTGTGAGCAGGAAGGCAAGACACACTCTGCCGTGGGAGTCCGTTTTTCCACTCCTTCCAGACCATACCTCAAGGGTCAGAAGAATGGGAAAATGTGGTTTTGGAAATCCCAGGAGTTTGCCTGACACACGTAGTGATTTTTCCTCCAGAGGCAGAGGAGGAAATAACAATAAGAGACGCCACCTCTTGGCAGAGGGGGTCCGCAGAACCAGGGCAGCAGAGAATCTTTCTCTGACAAGCCCTTCCAACATCTCTGAAGGGTTGCCCGACTGCCCCTGAAGGCAGTCGGGAGGAGACTCATTGTACCCAAAAGCCTGGCTAAACCTAACGCAAGACAAATGGATACATTCAGTCATATCCGGAGGTTACAGAATCCCATTCTTTCAACCCCTTTACCGCCACGCTAAGTCCCTCCCAGATTTTCCACCCAATCTGAGGGACCAAGCAGTTATAGAAGTTTCAAAACTGCTAGAAAAAGAGTCATCCAGGAAGTCCCGCAGACCAACACGGATCCGAACTTACTCAAGGTTCTTTTGGTACCAAAAAGACAGGGGACTGGAGACCTATTTTGGATCTCAGCAGACTGAACAAGTCTGTTCAAAGAACAAAGTTTTGGATGGTCACGCTACAGTCCATTCTACCCTTTCTGGGTCAGGACAATTGGATGTGCTCCATAGATCTCCAGGATGTGTACTATCATATCAAGATGGACAGATGCTCCAGGAGGTTCCTTCACTTCCGGCTGGGAGCCAGTCATTACCAGTTCAAAGACCTGCCCTTTGGTCTCACCACAGCCCCCAGGGTGTTCACCAAATGTATGGCAGTGGTCACGGCTCACCTGAGGCGTCGAGGATTCTAGGTGTTTCCATATCTAGAAGACTGGCTCCTCACTGCTACTACCAGGCATCAACTTCTTCAAGACAAAAATATGCCTTGTTGCCCTGTCAATCTATTACTTATATAGGAGCAGACTTGGATACACGGAGCATGTACGCAAAGCTACCTTCGGACAGGGTGTCTACTATTCGCCAGCAAGTTCAATTCCTGGTAGCAGCAGTTCTTCTGATACCCCTGGATCGCTTCCACATGAGAATCCTTCAGTGGCTTCTATTCACACAGTGGTCCTTCCAACAGCTCCCCATGTTTCATATGATCATGATTACAGAAGCATGCAAAAGACACCTTTCCTGGTGGATGGTCTCCCCTCTAGTGACTCTGGGCAGACCCTTCATTCAGCCCCCTCCAATTGCTACAGGGCCGATTTTTTTTTTGGTTTAAACCCCTTTGTTGGGTTTTAAAATTTTAAAAGTTTTGAATTGTTAAAAAAAACCTCTAAAAAATTTTTTTTAAAAGGTTTGGGGGCTGTGCACCTTCAATGCATTTATCCGAAGACTGTGCAATATTATATTACTGTACACTAGGGTATCTGCCCTAGGGCATTTATAAGCCTACCCAGAGTGTGTTTGGCTTTTCCCACCCATTTAAATAGAATTTTGCTATGCCCTTTTCGAGGTAAGTATACTGTGCCTCTGTCTAACAGTGAGAAGTGATACCCGGGGTAAACCTACGATCTCCCATCCACTCATCAAGATTCCTCTTTAATAGTCAATGAGGGACTAACCTGGACTGGGATTTTATTCCAGAGTGAAGGGAGCCTCTGGGTTATGAATCTGTCCCTCCAGCATGTCCTATTTATTTCAGTGCTGAGGTTCAAGTCTCTCTAGTCGCGTGATTCTCGATGAGATTTGGATTTTGAGGTGTAGCATGTCCATTAATTCCGGTTGGGCGTGGCTTATGTCAGGCACAGATCACCTCTGGAGCAGGCGGTATGCCACTGAGTAGAGCTGAGTTTCTTTAATCAAGCAGCATATGGCATTTGTTTGAGCCCTTTGATCCCTTGGTGAGGTACTTTTGGGGGTCTTTCCAGTTGCTGCAGGTGTCTGGTAAGGTACATCCCAAAAGGGCATTGTACTCAATTATGGGCCTGATGAGTAAAGAGGCAATGATGACCTCCCCCTGATCTGGATGTGAATCCCTTTCATGATTAGGTGGGCTATATAAAATGTTTTTCAATCGCTTTGGCGCGTGGTTTTCAAATGAGAGATTGCTATCAACTTGGGTCCCCAGGTCTCAATTGCTACTTCTGTACTTAATGGATTACAACCTATGTGGTACTTTGTGGGCACGCTGTTTTGCCAAAGGATGACTACACTTTTTGGCATGCTTAGCTGAGGCCATGGCTCTGGCACCAGTTGTCTGTTTCTGAGGCCCTTTTGTAGGATGCTTGTGTCGTGGAGAGTATTATGGTGCCTAGTTTGCAGTCATCTGTGAACTTGGTCAGCCACAGTCCTTCCATGTTGGCCTGTCCCTCCGAGAAATATATACCGAACAAGGGAGGTCCCAGGACTGAGCCTTGTGGGACGCCACTTATAACTGGTTTGAGTCTGACATGGCTCCAGCATTCTAACCATGTGGGTTCTGTCCTTGAGCCGGTTTTGCAACCCATCTAGTGACATAGGGGTTTATTTAAGCTGGTGAGCTTATCTATAATGCCCAAGTAATTGTATCGAAGGCTTTAAGAGGTAATCCAGGTAGGCTGTGTGGACCACCTTCCCCTCATCCATGGCCTTGGTGACTGTTTCAAAGAAATGACCAGGCTTTAAGAGGCAGGATCTGCCCTTAACAAAGCCGAACTGGCTAGGATCCAGTGTCTGTAGGTCCCCAATATCTGCATTTATGAGGTCCATGATGATCCTTTCCATAGCTTTGCAGACCAAGCTAGTCAGGCTTATGGGGTGATAGTTTCAGGATCCGCTGAGGCACCACCTTTGTGGAGAGGGACCACTGTTGCTGTATGCCACTCTTGGGGTACATATCCTGTAGTAAGACTGAGATTGAATTTATGTTTTGGTTTAGCTCTTCTTGGAGTTCGTAGGATGCAAGCCCGGGACACTGTCTGGTCCCATTGATGGTGTGTGTTTTTTTGGCTTTGGAGGCGTGCTCTTTCCTGAGCATCTGAGGATGTCTGGGGCAGCTCTGCTGGGATAGATATTTGCCCTTTGGTGGGGAGTTTGCTCTGAACCCGGTCAGCTAGGATGTTGGCAATGTCTGTGGGTTCGTGTATTTTTTGTCATTTTGGACTACCTCAGCATATCTGGGAATTCCACCCAGGTTCCTAACATAACTAAAGAAAGCCTTGCAGATTATCCTTAGTGTCCTGTGCAATTTTTCTCTTGAAGCTGGCCTTATACGATTTTATGAGTGCCCGTAGTTTTTGCTAATACTGATCAGAGACTCTTCCCTTTTGGGATTTTGCTCTATCATGTAGTAGCTTCCTCCTCTATTGTATAGTTTGTTTATGGCTGGGGTCTACCAGACAGGACTTACCTTTGTAGGATTGGGTTTTGGTTTTATTTGGGTTTGTATGATCCATGCATTCTAAAGGTGTTCATAGAATGCGCTTATAAAGGATTCTGCGGTCTGGACTGTGATTTTCCACAGTCCGGGCCTTGTGGTTTCTGGGCAAGAGGTGGGGTCGGGATCTGAATATCCAGTGAGATTAGTTTATGGTCTGATCTTACCAGTGAGGGATACACTTCTTGGTCTGGGAGCATAGAGCCCCCATGTTGGTGATGATCAGGTCCAGTATGGCTTCCCTTTGTGAGAGTAACAAGTTGTTCCATAGCATTTGAGTTTATAAATTCTAGGAACCTTTGGGCTAGGGATGTTGGAGCCAGAGTAATGCTCCCAGTCTATGTTTGGGTAGTTGAAGTCGCCTAATCATAATGGTGTTTGGAGAGACCTTCATGTTTTCCAGTGTTCTCAGTAAGGCTGAGTGGGGTTCCTGGGTTTGGGAAGGTGGTCTGTAGCAGGCTGTAAAATAGAAGGCAGTTTTACCCACTGTTAGTTGCACATGGATAGTCTCTGATGCTTTGTGCTGTGCCACCAACCTGGAGGTGTGGGTATCTTTGACTAATATTGATACACTTGTGGTTCGTCCAAGTTTTGGGGCTGAAAGCATGGTGCGAGGTGTAACCTGGTAGTGCTGGGGTGCTCTCGGAGGCTTGAACCAGGTTTCTGTTACTAGATATCGATGTTCTCCATGCTAAGGAGAGTTGAGTGCGTGCATCTTGAGGACTTCTGGCATTGAGTAGCTTAGTTTGTTATCCCTTGTGATATCTATGGAGGTGGGTTTGTCTTTTGAGTCTTGCCTAAAAAGGCACTATGGGGTGGAAGGAGCCTTTGCCTATATCCGAAAGCCCAGGGTGACGGGTGCAAGCCATCCCTAGCGAAGCATCCTGGTTTTGTTGAGCATGTCATCCCAGGCTGACAGGCATTGGATCCCCCTTGAATGACACCAATACTTAAGCCAATTATTGAAATTGATCATCTTGTCTTCATATTGTGGCATCATTCTTGGTGAGGGTAAGATGCTACTCAAGGTCAGGGTCGTGATCGCCTGGGCTACATGCTCAGAGAGAGCTCCTTCTATGTCTCTTCATGTAGTCCAGGGAGGTATGTTTCAGGTAATTCACACCAGCATGGACAATGACAGTCATATTTGTACTTGCCTTGGAGTGACCTGAGTGCTTGTGTTATGTGGCTGATCCTAGTGCCAGACAGGCAGCTCATCGTGACCTTCTTGTTCAGCCTGGTTAGCGGGATGTCACTGTGCCTGACTATAGTCACCTATTACAAGTGTATCAGTTGTGTTGTTTAGCTAAGGGCTGTGACTGTTTGGCACACTGGCTTTGTGAGCTATGTGTTGCACGTGTTTTGTTTTGGGGTAGTGGTTGCTTGGGTGTCTGCTTTGGAGGTCTCTGCTGCTTAGGCAGATTTTTATTTGGAGCCTCCGAGAATGTTTTTGTTTGTTTGGTTTACTGTCGTGGTAGGTCTATGAGACTAATTGTAGTGAGTGTGGTTTCCTTCTCCTCCTGACTGGTTACGCCAGTACTGAGTTGAGAGAGCTTAGCCTCCAGTTTGGCTATATGGTTGCATCTCTCACATGTGTTGGAATTTGTTGGGAGGAGGCGAGGGTTGTCTGTGTACATGAGGCAGTTGTAGCATTGCCTCAAGATTCCCAGATTCACCAGCTGGACCGAGAGGAGATTGGCAACTGACCTTTGGACATGCTAGAATAGTATTGGGAATTCCTTTATAATTGAAAAAAGGGCCAAAGGGGAACAATGTACTCAAGGGGAGTTTGTGAGGGTGTAGTGCTTTTAATTTTTTAGTGCTGACTTATATAATTGCTTTAGTGAACAAGTGACAGGCTTTAGAGTAGGAATAGGTGTTTATTATTATTATGAGAACTAGGTCAGTTCTAAGGAAAAAGTGAAGAACAGACTTTGTGGAGCGGGAATGGTTTAAACCCAATTAGCGGAGCTGCCTGATGTTGTGCTATGCCAAAAGCCGCGCCAAAGTGGGTTTTATACAGGGGACTTGAAAGTTAGAAATTGGCCCAAAATGGCCAATAGACTACCAGATTCTTGTGCTGGGAACACTCCTTCAGGGATATAAAGGCTGCTATAAGCTCCCCACTGCCACTAGTGAACAAAAGAAGCCTCCCATATTCACGAAAGGAAATGGGCAACACAGGAACTTTCCAAAAGTCCAGAATACAGCAAAGCCTGTATTTAGATTGGACAGTCGCCAGGTAGTAGCAGGAAAAAAAAAACACTTATCAGGTTAGCAGTGCTCTTTTAGCTTCTCTGCTGCTAGGACCACGAGGAGCTTGGCTGAGTAGTAACAAGCGCAAAAACCACGCCAAAGCAATAGATTCTCTGTACTGTTGAGGGACTGTGATGGTCAGTATGTTTGTGAATGTCAAAGATATGTATCTGTGGGATAACTTACTGGGAAGCTGTTTATGTTCTGGTTTTCTGGGTCCTTGCTTTGATCCTAGTAAAAGCTGTGTATTCTGTTGCTGCAGAACAAGTGCTATTGCATACAGTGTGATTAAGTCCCTTGGTTTTAACTCGAGTGTGTCATTGGAGGCTAAAGCACTACATCTATGATTATTGATTGGTACCGATGTTGAATGCAAATCCTGTGTACTGTAGTACTAACTGAAGCTCTGGGCCTGTACAGCAAAGTATGGTGTATGTCCACATTCCTTGCATCCACTGTTTTGTGTGGTCCCTGTATTCATCACAGATTACATTTCTCAAGATTAAGGTTGTATAAGTACTGACACACAGTACTGTATAGTACATACTGAAAGCTTATCTGGGTTGTCATACCTTTGTCCTGTAAGGGTATGTCTGTAGTAAGAATCTTTGTGTTCAACATCTTTGTATCCTGTATAGGAAGGGTTAAAGTGTGAAACTACATTGCGTGCAAAGAAATAAGCTAAAATGAATTGTTTTTCTTGTAAGGAATTTGCTGACCAGAAAGGAATGCACAGATGTTATGCACAGATGTTACTTTGGTCCAGGCACAGGCCTATCTTGGGACTGACCTCTGACCAAGGAGGAGTGCATAGATTTTACCTTGATGTAGGCACCAACTTATCTTGTCTGACTTTTTACCATCTAAGGCTCCAGTGAGTGAATTTATAGCCTTGACTGAAATTCCTTGTCTAGTAACCAGCTGCTGTGTATGCACAAAAGAGGTATAAAACCCATGTAAAAGTGTATAGAAATTAGACAGCCAAGAACTTTGTGGCAGGTCTCCATTCATGTAAAATAAACTCTTTTTGGACTACCTTTTGCTGTGATTCTTCCAGTATATGTTAAGAGTATTAAAATCTTTTGACATTTCTGGCCTAAGAACGTGGGGCCACCTCTTCACGGCAATTTAATCGCATAAGAGGGACTGAAAACCTGTACAGGAAGGCTTAACGAATCTCGGGCTCCCTTGAATGGAAAGACCTCCGACAAAGAAGTCGTAAGTAGAGGCCAGTCACTCTTAGATTCGATCGTGGGACGGTGACGAACAAGGGCGGAAGATCCGCAGTAAGGTAAGCTTTTTTTATTTGTAAAAGTTTTTTAAGGGACTAGTCATAAAGGAATTTCTTTTGTTTAAAATTTTTACAAAAGACCGGTAGAGATCTCAGGAAAGGAAACAGTTTTTCTTTTAAATAAGAAAAATAGGAATAGGAAGCAGTTGTGTTAGTAAGGGCTGCTTAAATAAAAGGACTAAGGATGAGGAATATGTTTAAATTACATCCGAAAAACTT
The DNA here is from genome assembly GCF_019279795.1 of Protopterus annectens. Classification (NCBI taxonomy): domain Eukaryota; kingdom Metazoa; phylum Chordata; order Ceratodontiformes; family Protopteridae; genus Protopterus; species Protopterus annectens. The sequence continues at coordinate 1,356,628,688 of NC_056732.1, read as the reverse complement.
GAAATATATGAAAAAATGGAAAAAAGACTATGGGTTTATTGGTACCTTGAATAAATCAGAATGTCAAAATCTAGTGAGAGACCTGTAGGGACACAGGAGGCAAGGTTAAGAAACAAAAAAAGGTAGGATTTCCTCAAGCACAGAAATGGTTAGAAGAAGCTAATAAGAGACATAGGGAACAATTTTCAAATAAGGGAAATGGTGGCTCGAGTGCAAAAGATGCATTTTTTGTCCGCAAAGAGGATGACGAGACATCTGTTGCCTGTTGTAAACAGACAGCCCGCCTTGTATCCCTAAGTTACAAAAGACATGGTTAGTCCACCCAGTATCAGGAAGATGACACAGAGAATCAGGATCAAACTGTACCCCCCCCCCCGTACTACTGACAAAACAAGTAGGTAAAACCCTGAAACTCGGAACCGTGATATAGATACATCAGAGTGGACACAAAAGGAAACCAAAGTCAATTCGTGTCCACAGAGTATCCCTCCTAGAAGTTGCGAATCTGCAAGCAGGTGCGTCGGACAGGGTCCCACCATTTTAGTCTTATCGACCCTGGATGCGGGAGGACATTCGAAAAGCTGTAGAAGGAATACCACACCCTAGGTTAGATATGACCAAGTTTTGTGAAGATATTGCAGGCATGATAGAAAGTTATAAGCTAAATGCCGTAGAGCTGGAGCAAGTAGTTCGACAAATTTTGGTCCCGACTGGCACCTGGTCTGTGGGGACTGGGACCCCCATAACCAGGGAAAATGATAGACCACTTGCCTACAATTCAGACTCTCACCAAAAGCAGGTTAAGGATTTACTAACCCGTATTGTGGATAAATGGAAGCCTAGGGCAGACTGGACCTGTATCAATAGATGTGTACAAGAAGATGATGAAAAAGTAGACCACTATTTGCAGAGACTTACCCAGTGTTTTGATAACCATAGTGGAATAAGCAAACCACCCAATCAAAAAAATGATTCACCTTATGAACAACAGTTAAAAAATGCCTTTTTAAAAGGATGTAAAACTGCAATCAGTAACTTCATTCACAAACATATGATAGACCATAGGACGGCACGTCTGCAACCCTTACTGGAGTATGCAAGACATGCAGAAAAATATTTAGAAGAAATGTTCAACATCTTTGTATCCTGTATAGGAAGGGTTAAAGTGTGAAACTACATTGCGTGCAAAGAAATAAGCTAAAATGAGTTGGTTTTCTTGTAAGGAATTTGCTGACCAGAAAGGAATGCACAGATGTTACTTTGGTCCAGGCACAGGCCTATCTTGGGACTGACCTCTGACCAAGGAGGAGTGCATAGATGTTACCTTGATGTAGGCACCAACTTATCTTGTGTCTGACTTTTTACCATCTAAGGCTCCAGTGAGTGAATTTATAGCCTTGACTGAAATTCCTTGTCTAGTAACCAGCTGCTGTGTATGCACAAAAGAGGGTACCCATGTAAAGTGTATAGAAATTAGACTGCTGACAACCAAGAACTTTGTGGCAGGTCTCCATGCATATAAAATAAACTCTTTTTTGGCCTACCTTTTTGCTGCGTGATTCTTCCAGTATATGTTAAGAGTATTAAAATCTTTTGACAATGTCCTTTGACATATGTGTGGTAAAACATATAACTAGCAACATTCATAGTTTACTACAGCAGTATGTGACCTATATTCCCAATTGTGCACATATTTTGGTATTAACAAGTTGTGTGGTATAATAGTAATACATTTACTGGACCTTGCACTGATTGTGATGGATAATATAAAGTTGTCAATCTCGCCTTCATTCTTGCTGGTTGGGATCGGAGCCGATCCTCTGCTCGACTCTGCCATCTTCTATAGCTCTAGCTGTTTACTGGCTTGAGGCTACCCTTATCCCATGATGCCTAGCGCTAGCTACCCAGATCTCATTTGTCACTTCAGCTGCAAGGTTCTTGGTTACTGGCTCAGGCTTGTATAACTTTATTAATCTGCCTTTTTTTTTTGTCAGATTAGGGTTTTTTGTATTGTAATTGTTTATAGTTGATAACTAGTAGATTTAGTTTAGTGTATTGTAGTTTTTCCCCTTAGAACTAATTTAAATTAGAGAGTCCCCCCCCCCCCTTCCTCTCTGTAGTAGTGTGTCAGTCTTTTGGTTAGGTAGCTGTATGAGTTAGAGGCTTCCTATTCTTAGATTTTTTTTTTTAATCTTACATTGTGTTTTTTGTGGTAGTGTTCTGTTTTTAGTTCTTGGTACTCTCTGGCCTGTTGGCCAAAGTAGTTTAGAGTTGTGATTTCTCTTTTTGCTAGCTATGTCTAAAGAATCCAAAGTGTCGGGATTCAAGAAGTGTGACTCATGCTGTCAGAAAATGTCTCTGACAGATGGGCACACTTCTTGCATCTATTGCCTAGGTGCAGTGCACCTGCAGGACTATTGTTCTATCTGCCATGCATTTGGCCCAAGAGTTCTGCAGGAGCACAAGAATAAACTTATTTTGAGGAGTCTTCTCAAGCCTCAGGATTCACCGGCCAAGGCTCAGCCAGTGAAATCCCCCAAACCGGCGGCTCCCAGCTCGGAGCTGTCATTGGCCCTAGTCTTGCCTACTACTACTTCGGTTCTGACTGGAACCAATGATACTGCTTCCTCGTCGGCTCCACTAGTACCCTCGGAGACATCAAGGACCCGAAAAAGGCTGAGGTCCCCTCCGCTAGAGTCCATTCACTCAGCTCCTCTGTCTCCCCTTTTGCAGAGTGACCGCAGTCACAAGTCTTCACACTGTAGGCTCTCGGACCACAATGTGGAGAGAGTGGGTCAGTAGGTTGGTGAAGTCTCAGGCACTGGCCAAAATGTTATCCAGCCCTCCTCATCAGGTGTCTGCTCAGTCTGTTTCTATCGATGTTCCTCCTCTGACTCCATTGAGCTCGGAGTTGGAGTTTATTGGGGTTCGAGTCGTGGAACCATCGGCTCCGATTAAGATTTCTCCTTCGGATCCATAGTCTGTTCCGATTCCCTCGATGGTGCTGAGACTCCCTCGTCGGCTCCGAGGGGGGTTGTGGCATCGGACCCTTGTCCGACCCCGCTCTCCCTCTCAAGAGTGTCGGCGCAGGTGAGCTTGGCTCCTACATCGGCCTCGGAGCTGTCTCCCTCGGTGCGGAGGAGGATTCCGGTCTCACCGGAGCCTTCTCTGCATTGTGGCAGGGATGCCTTCGATGTCATGAGGAGTGTGCTGGCCTCCCAGTCAGCTCCACCTTCGACCCCACTGGCTCCGTCCCCCGTATTGCCTGCGTCAACCTCTGTCCCTCCTCCAGACCCCAAGTGTGGGGAACTGGTGCTCCAGGGCACCCCACTGGGTGTTTCCTCCTCTTCCAAGGCCTCCCCTGATCATTCAGAGGGGCCCCCTCAGAAGAAGAATTGCAAGAGGAAGCACACTGACTCCTCCGAGTCTCTCACTTCGGATATGAATTTGGATGAATTGGAAGGGTCCCCAAGATCCCCTCTGAAGATGTTTCCTTCTCGGACATCCTAGAAATGCTTAAGCAGAGGGGAACTGGAATACCCTAGCCCCTACCGAGGATGAATCCATATTCCTGGATGCGTTCGGTTCCCGACCTTCCACCTCCTGGGTTTCTCTGTCCGTCGATCCACTAATGTCAGTGGTGGCTCAAAGGGCTTGGTCAGCCCCGGATACAGTGGAACCAACCCCGAGGAGACCAAGCAAGTTTATCACTGCTCCCCCAGACAGGCAGTTCCTTACCAAGGGTGTTCCCGTGGATGCCGTGGTTGTAGCAGCAGCCACTAAAAAGGAGTTAGTGGAAACTTCTTCCTCTGTCCATCCTCCTGACAAGGAGTCCAGGACCAGGGACAGATACGGGAAGCAAATATTTGCTTTAGTGACATTCTTCATGAGGTCACTGAATTACTTATGCTATTTCACCAGGCTTCAGAGGGATCTCCTGAAAGAGCTTGGAGATGCCCTTCAGGATCCATCAGCTGAAGGGGCTCAGGCTAAAGTGGCTTCTCAGCTGGCAACCCTTAACTCAGTAGTCAACTCCTCCATGAGGCTCATTTCCTACGCAGCCGATGGTGCGAGTAGGGCAGCAGGCACAGGCGTGGCACTTCGGAGACATGCATGGATGCGGCTGTGTAATTTTGTGGAACCCTGTAGAGCGTCATTCACCAACACTCCCTTTGACGGTTCCTTTCTTTTTGGACCACAGGTGAAAGACACACTCACTAGGTGTGAGCAGGAAGGCAAGACACACTCTGCCGTGGGAGTCCGTTTTTCCACTCCTTCCAGACCATACCTCAAGGGTCAGAAGAATGGGAAAATGTGGTTTTGGAAATCCCAGGGAGTTTTGCCTGACACACGTAGTGATTTTTCCTCCAGAGGCAGAGGAGGAAATAACAATAAGAGACGCCACCTCTTGGCAGAGGGGGTCCGCAGAACCAGGGCAGCAGAGAATCTTTCTCTGACAAGCCCTTCCAACATCTCTGAAGGGTTGCCCGACTGCCTCTGAAGGCAGTCGGGAGGAGACTCATTGTACCCAAAAGCCTGGCTAAACCTAACGCAAGACAAATGGATACATTCAGTCATATCCGGAGGTTACAGAATCCCATTCTTTCAACCCCCTTTACCGTCACGCAAGTCCCTCCCAGATTTTCCACCCAATCTGAGGGACCAAGCAGTTATAGAAGTTTCAAAACTGCTAGAAAAAGAGTCATCCAGGAAGTCCCGGCAGACCAACACGGATCCGGAACTTACTCAAGGTTCTTTTTGGTACCAAAAAAGACAGGGGACTGGAGACCTATTTTGGATCTCAGCAGACTGAACAAGTCTGTTCAAAGAACAAAGTTTTGGATGGTCACGCTACAGTCCATTCTACCCTTTCTGGGTCAGGACAATTGGATGTGCTCCATAGATCTCCAGGATGTGTACTATCATATCAAGATGGACAGATGCTCCAGGAGGTTCCTTCACTTCCGGCTGGGAGCCAGTCATTACCAGTTCAAAGACCTGCCCTTTGGTCTCACCACAGCCCCCAGGGTGTTCACCAAATGTATGGCAGTGGTCACGGCTCACCTGAGGCGTCGAGGATTCTAGGTGTTTCCATATCTAGAAGACTGGCTCCTCACTGCTACTACCAGGCATCAACTTCTTCAAGACAGGATTACAATTTCCATTGCTCCCCAGCTAGAAATTACTGTAAATTTCGAAAAATATGCCTTGTTGCCCTGTCAATCTATTACTTATATAGGAGCAGACTTGGATACGGAGCATGTACGCAAAGCTACCTTCGGACAGGGTGTCTACTATTCGCCAGCAAGTTCAATTCCTGGTAGCAGCAGTTCTTCTGATACCCCTGGATCGCTTCCACATGAGAATCCTTCAGTGGCTTCTATTCACACAGTGGTCCTTCCAACAGCTCCCCATGTTTCATATGATCATGATTACAGAAGCATGCAAAAGACACCTTTCCTGGTGGATGGTCTCCCCTCTAGTGACTCAGGGCAGACCCTTCATTCAGCCCCCTCCAATTGCTGCAGGGACCAGAGATGCCTCCCTGATAGGGTGGGGGGGGCATTATCAGGGAAGGACTGTCCAAGGCACTTGGCAGACTCACGAGTACCATCTGCATATAAACGTCCTAGAAATGAGAGCCGTGCTCCTAGCGTTGCAAGCTCTTCAGGACTCTCCCCCTTCTTGGACCATTGCAGTACAATCAGACAACATGTCACTGATATGGTACATCAACAAGCAGGGCGGAACCAGGTCCTACCCCCTATGTCGAGAAGCGCTCAGACTTTGGCAGTGGGTGATTTCCTCCCAACAATTTCTGATTGCTATGCAAATCCCTGGGAAGTCCAACGTCATAGCAGACAGACTCAGCAAAGCTATTCTCATGCCTCACGAGTGGTCTCCGAGTCAGGTAGTTGCGGATCTGATCTTCTGCAAATGGGGACAGCTTTGCTGTGACCTTTTTGCCACCCCCTTCAACACCAAATGTAGCAACTACTTCTCCCGCTTCCAGGTCACTCTCCCAGAGATGCTCTAGTCCACGACTGGCCCCAGGGACTTCTTTATGCCTTCCCTCCATTTCCCCTGATACCAAAACTCATACAGAAAGCAATTTTGTTGGGTTGCAAGATGATCCTCATTGCCCCCTACTGGCCTCAACAGATATGGTTTCCGTTCCTGCACCATTATCTTCTCAAGCAGCCCTGGACTCTGGATCCGATTCCAGACTTACTGATCCATCAATCAGGAGGGCTGCATCAATCCCTTCAAACACTCCAGCTTACAGCTTGGTTGCTCCACTTCCAACCTTATCCAGGCTTCCCAGCATTTCCCCGGCAGTACGAGACATTATTGTCTCCTCCCATAAATCTGCCACTAGAAGGACTTATGCTAGCAAATGGAAACGTTTTTCTTGTTGGGCAGAGGCCAGGAACATAGATCCCTTCACAGCCCCTCTCCACAAAATCATAGGAGTTCTTAACAGAACTCTTTCATTCGGGGTCCGCTTCTGCTACAGTGTTCAGTTAGCGGCCATTTAAAATTTTCATGTTGGGTGGTCTAATGCAAACATTATGTCTCATAAGCTATGTAAAGCCTTCCTAAGAGGGACTACTCTCCTTAGACCCCCATTGAGAGATCCCCCTCCTCCTTGGGACCTTAATCTGGTACTAACATCCTTGATTATGTTCCCCTTTGAACCTGCAGCATCCTGCTCCATTAAGTTTCTATCTTGGAAAACTCTTTCTGGTAGCTATTACTTCAGCCAGATGAGTCTCTGAACTTCAGGCACTATGTGCCCGTCCTCCATACTTAGTATTTCATAAGGACAGGGTTGCTCTGAGGGCTAATCCCTCTTTTCTTCTGAAAGTATGCTCAGAAAATAATTTGAATCAATCTATAGACCTACCTGTGTTTTTTTCCTACCACACCAACAAGGCAGAATACAAGTTACATCAATTGGATGTTCATAGACAATTGCGTTTCTACCTGCATAGGACGAAGGATATTAGGAAGTCTGACCAACTATTACTCTCCTATGCTCGAGGCAAACAGGGTCTCCCAGTTTCCAAAGTGGCCTTATGCAGGTGGTTGTCTCACATCATTACCTTTATCTATCAACTAAGGAACAAAGACTTGCCTAACAAACCGAAGGTTCAATTCTACTAGGGCCTTAGCCACCTCTGTAGCCTTCCAGTCTAGGTTGCCCATGGACTGTATCTGTGCCGCTGCTACGTGGGCAAATCCTCACACCTTTATTTCTCATTACAAGTTGGATTTGGTCTCCAGGAGTAGAGCTAACTTTAGTTCCACTGTTCTGAAGAGTCTGTTCCAATGAGCCACCCAGGATTGTAGGTGCTAAGGACGCTGTCCCAACCAGCAAGAATGAAGGCGAGATTGACAACTTGACATGAAGTTATGTACCTACCATAACGTTCCATGTTAGATGTCTTCATCTCGCCTTCTTTCTTGCGTCCCCCCCTCCATCCCCCTATCCTATTGGACTGAGAGGACTTCAGGTTTTACTGGCTGAGTATTCTCTGGTTTGTTTTCTCTACTGATTTAGAGAATAGGATAGGTATGCTTAACCTTTTGTTTGGAGGGATACTTTCTATAGCTATGTCTGCGGTTAGCTATTTCAAATGAGATCTGGGTAGCTAACTCTAGGCATCATGGGATAAGGGGTAGCCTCGAGCCAGTAAATAGCTCTCGAGCTATAGAAGATGGCTGATCCTCGGCTCCGATCCCAACCAGCAAGAAAGAAGGCAAGATGAAGACAACTAACATGGAACGTTATGGTAGGTACATAACTTCATTTTTCTTTACACATCAGCTTGATTTATATCTGCTGTGGCTAGGTGGTGTATCGTGTTGCAGTGTGCCAGATACTCTTGTATAGTCTTATGTAGTTTTTTTATTTTGTTGCTGTGCAGAACATGGTTCATTGGATAGAGAGTGAGCAAGGCACTTTCAAGCAGTTGTGGGGTGAGCAGTTATAAGTAGCAATTAGTGTTTCACTCTCTGTTAGCTTATAGGTTGCTAAACGTCCATAAGCTGTGGTTACCCTTCTGAAAACCCACTTGCAAGTGCTGAAATGTGCCTTATTCCGTCTGTAGCCCCTGACCTTTGTTTTGGCTAGTTACAAAATAAAAAGCATTTACTGGGAAAAAACCCACAACCATTCACATCACAGCATGTGTGATTTGCCACTAAGCCATTTCATATATACATATTTATGTAACATCTAGTACAATCATACAACACTACAGAAATGTACTCAAACATGTAGATGTATGTGTGTGAGTAATTATTGTAATCTGTGCTCAGGTACAACATATTGTATTACATATGTAAGTATGTATATATAGCAGATGTTATGTAGTCCAATCTCCCCTACATTCTTACCTGTGAGTTCGGAGCCGAATGTCGGCTCCAACTCTGCCAAACTTTTTTAGCTCAAAGTCTTTCTTTTGGCTGGTCTAATATGGTATCCCATGCTACACTGCTCTCTATCCCCAGATCTCGTTTGCTGCTCGTGTAGCTTGGACGTGGTCTCGCTCTTGGCTGTGGCTAAATACCCTTTTTCTTCCTTATCAGAGAAATTTGTTGCAAACAAAAAGCTATTTTAATAACTATTGTGTGTTTTTGTCTTGTGGAGAAATTGTTTTGGATCGTTTTTTCTGTGGTATCCCACTAGCTGTTTCCAACGGGCTAGGCCCATTTTCAGTTAGAGGACCTAGTCTATCCCCTTGCTTTCCTTGTGTCTTCAGTTTACCGGGACTAAGTACCGTTTAAATTAGAGGTATTGGTCCTTTCTCCCTTGTGTTTGTGTCTAAGGATCGTTTAACTTGGGAGATCTTGTATTTGTGTGTTGTAGATTTTTCCCGCCTTGTGACTGTTTGATCGTTGGTCATTTTATTCAGTGTTTGATTGTCTTGGTGCTTTATTATTGTTGGTTAACTATGTCCAAAGATACTAAGTAGCACAAGCCCTCGGGCTTCAAGAAGTGCTCTAGGTGCAGTTACAAAATGTCCATTACTGATGGACACTCCGTCTGTGTATATTGTCTGGGAGCGATTCATCTCCAGGAGTTGTGCAGCTTCTGTCATGCTTTTAGTCCACGAGTTCTTCAGGAAAGGAAGAATACATTGATTTTGAAGGGACTTCTGAAACCCTCCTTCGAGGAGGGTCTGGAGAGTGCTTCCAGCTCTAAGGCTAAATCTTCTAAATCAAAAAAGAGATCTCCGGCTCCATCAGTCTCCTCTGAGCCACCGGAGAAAATAGCAAAGTCTGCTTCGACATCCTCTGCTCCATTGTCTTTGGGGCCGCAGGAAGTGTCAGTTATGGAACCTGCTTCGGCTCCAATTTTCTTGGAACCTGTTCAGAGCCGATCGGCTAGCATTAGGCCAGTATCCCCTCTTCACAGGTCCCCTTCGGAGAGGAGGTCTCGATCTCCTTCTCTATCCTCTAAATCCTCCAGAACCTTATCAGATGTGGACGTCGATATAGTGGTGCAGAGACTCCGTCAGTCACCGGTTCTGGCAAAATTGTTCTCGGCTCCGACCCAGTCTGTTCCGGACCAATGGGTTCTACGAATAATTTCCGGAGGATATGTCATTCTCTTCTCATCAAATCCCCCTCCAGTCAAGAAAATCCTGGATGTTCCACCCAGTCAAAGGGATTACGCAGCTTCAGAAGTTTCAAAGCTGCTAGAAAAAGGAGCCATCCAACATGTTCCCTCAGACTAGATCGGATTAGGGACTTACTCCAGAGTCTTTTTGGTGCCGAAAAGGACAGGGGACCTGAGACCCATATTGGATCTGTCAAATGAACACCCATGTGCAAAAGTTCTAAATGGTCACATTGCAGTCTATTCTCCCATTGTTGGGAAAAGAAGTGTGGATGTGTTCCATTGACCTCAAGGATGCTTACTACCACATAAAGATGGACAGGGCATCCAGAAGTCACCTACGCTTCTGGCTGGGAGCCAGTCATTTTCAGTTTTGAGCCCTGCCCTTTGGTCTCACCACAGCACCCAGGGTGTTTACCAAATGCATGGCGGTGGTGACTGCTCACCTGAGACGTCAGGGATTCCAAGTGTTTCCATATCTGGACGACTGGCTCCTTACTGCCACCACCAGCCATATATTTCAGACCAGGGACGCTATCAACCTATGTCAACAGTTGGGCATCACATGGAAAAATCAAAATCTGCCTTGTTCCTAGTGTCACATTTATGTGTCACGCCACTAGGGCGCCGCCCTCATGTGATCCCCTTTACCACAGGAAAAGAATCAAGTCCTACAACAAGTTCAAGTTTACTCCCCCTCCTGAGAAGAGCAAAGGCAGATGGGTCCTCCAACTGTTGGGGACAATGGCTGCTATGATCATGTTAGTCCCTCTGGCAAGGTTACATATGAGGCTCCTTCAGTGGCTACTCTTTGCCCAGTGGTCTCTTCAACTTCTTCCACTTTCTCACCCTATTCTACTCACAGGTGAAACTTTGTCCAGTTGGTGGCTTACTCAGTTGTGCCCTTCGCAGTGAAATGGGGGATGCCTGCCAGATGGGGTGGGGACGGTCCCCGAGGAACCACAATCCAACATGAGGCAAAGGCTGGAAGGACAATCTGCAGGATAATGTCCTGCACCAAGATGTGCAAGCGTACTGGTTAATGGACTGAGCTGACTAGCGTGCTACTAGCTTTGCAGGCACTTCTTCTTGGTGATATGTGGTATTGCAACCAATAGGTCGGTGGTGCAGAAATTACTCTGAACAAGAGGAAGAGACAAGTCTTTTGGCAGTGCAGTCCCCAGTGTGTAGCCAGGCAGTTCTGGTGGCAGCGCATTCTCTGGGCAACGCGCATTCTAGGAAGGCAGGCAATGATTGATTACACACAAAGCAAGATCTAGGTCTGATGCTGAAGTTGCAGAACAGATCTTGTGAGTGTGCAGAACAGATCTTCCGCTGAACTTTGTCCTCCCCCTCAATGCCAAATGCAGCCCCTCAATGCCAAATGCAGCAGCAGCTACTTTGATAAAAGCAAAGGCAGCTCCCTCGCTCGCTCGGGCCCTCCCCTCGCCGGACCCCTCCACTCCAGTCACGCTTCTCCACTTCCGTCATTAGTTAGGCTTCATCATGCGAGGTGGTTCATATCCTCTCATCTCGCCTTCCCTTGACCAGGAAAGATTTAATACAATGGAAATGGAAGAGTTTTGTTTCAACTTGGGCACATGCCAGATCTTACACAGCTCCAAATTTGTCTGTATTGGAGTTCTTGTCTCTGCTCTTTAATGGTTGCAGCTGCTGAACCCTGTGATTTAAAAAAATTAATTGGCGATCTCTACCTTTTCATCATGCGTACCTAGCCTGATGATACATAGACTAGAAAAGGCTTCCTGAAGGGCACTTACTTGTTGCCCTCCACCTCCGGAACCTGTATGCCTTGGGACTTAAACTTTGTTCTACAGGGTCTTACTTCACCCCCCTTTGAGCCTGCAGCCACTTGTGATTTAAAATTCTTAACTTGGAAGACTGTCTTTTTAGTAGCCGTGATGGCTGAACGGCTGTCAACCAGACACGTTTCGGAGCTTCAAGCTTTATCAAACCCCCTTATTTGATTTTTCATAAGGACAGGGTTTCTCTCAGCCCGAACCCCTCTTTTCTTCCCAAAGTGGTGTCATTCAGTAACCTTAACCAATCTATTGAATTGCCAGTGTTTTTTCCCCAGTTCTCAAACAAGGCAGAATTCAAATTTCATCAATTGGATGTGCACAGTTACATTTTTATTTGCACAGAACGAAAGACCTCAGAAAATCTGATCAGTTATTTGTTTTCTTTTCAGAAAACAGAATTGGGTCTCCTGTCTCCAAAGTCGCATTGTCCAGGTGGATTTAAAGTTGTATTTCTTTCATCTATTCCTCAGGGGGTAAATATTTACCGTTCCGGATGAATGCTCACTCTACTCGGTCTGTATCTTTTCAGGCCAGATTGTCTATGGATGATATTTGTGCTACGGTTACTTGGGCATCTCCTCACACTTTTGTTACTCATTGCAAGTTGGATGTGGTATCTAGGGGCAGGTCTTTCTTTGGTTCCACAGTGCTCAGGAGTATTTTCCACTGAGCCTCCCAGGATTTAGGTGCTGGGGACGCTGTCCCACGGGTAAGAATGTAGGTGAGATTGGACTACATAACATCAAGAAGTTATATACTCACCATGACGTTCGATGTATGTAGTCTATCTCGCCTCACATTCTTACTTACCCCCCCCTTCTTCCCCCATCCTGGAGGATCTGGAGGTTAGATCTGGTTTCAGAGCTCCCTTCATTCTTGGTTTGTTCTTCCTTTCCTTAGGTGGTGTTATGCATGGAGAATGAGTGCTGGTGCTCGCAGCAAACTATATCTGGGGATAGAGAGCAGTGCAGCATGGGATACCATCTTACCCCAGCCGATAGAAAGACTTCAAGCTAAAAAAGTTTGGCCGAGTCGGAGCCAACATTCAGCTCCGAACCCACGGGTAAGAATGTGAGGCAAGATGGACTACATACATCGAACGTTATGGTGAGTACCTAACTTCTTGTTCAATGATATCTGTACTCTATAATGTTAAATGTGGCATATGACTTGCTCAGGCATATTTTTGTATTTGTCTTCCGGGGATCATGGCCCACCACAGGAACCTAAGCTACAGTAGGGCTGAAGATGATATCCTCACTAGCAGTATGATTCAGCACTACCATGTACTGTTTTCACAAACCAGCAGGAGCGTACTGCAATGTGGCAAGATCTTTTTCCGCAGGGTCAATGAGGTAGGCCTGTATAACCGCACATATGAGCAGGTACGCCACCACTGCTGTGATCTCTGACATGTCTGTCAGCGTGCCGCTGATGTGCATATGGAACAGCTTGCAACAGGGGGTGGTATTAGCTTCCACCCCCCCCCCCTCACCAGAGTGGAGGAGCTGTTCAAGACTGGTGGCACTTGCCCAACAACAACAGCAGTAGCAGACCAACACCATGATGGAGGTTGGAGCCACCCAGCAACCACACATGGAGCATGCAGGTAACATAGCATATCTGTAGACTACTGTTATCTGTATTGGTAGATCATGCATATGTGAGATGTGGAATGTGTCGTTCAAAGATGTGGAGTCTGTTGTGCAATACTGATCATTTGGAACATAATCTGTAGCCCTGTGAATGTAAACTGTTGTACTGAAAGATTGCAAACACAGTAGCAATGCCACAGTTGTGGTCACTGACAAACTGTCTCGTTTCTATGTAGGTACCTCTGGGGTGACATCAAGGCAGCGGACAGATGCTGATGAGTGTGTTCTACATTTATTATTGGAAATAAAGTGCATGTCATAGTTAAGGTGTAGGCTATGTACATATGTAACACACCTACTCATAATGCATGCTGTGCATGTTTGGTGTAAGAGTACGCACATCTCACTAATGTGATTAGCAGCCTCAAACACGTAATACCCAGACCATCTCAAACAAATGTGGCTAGGCTGTAGTGACCATTGGATAGGCACAGTTGATACTCAACATGCACATAACATGCACATCTATGTCATACACAGAGCATTTTAACATGCTACACACACAGGATTCTCAAACCCTCTGTAAAGACACACTCCAGTATCCAAAATCTCATCCACGCATTACACATAATATACCTGAGGGGTCGAGGCCTATCCTGGGGCATTTAAAAACACTGCAACACACTACACATTCACGTCAGGGAATGCTCCTTATTGGCCTCCTTACAAAATCACGTAACAACTGGTTGTAAAATGGTGAATTTAGCCAAGGTAGTATAGTTCTGGCACAGCATGATTTGTGCTGGTTTGTGAAACATTTGTAGCCTTGAGTGACCACCTGAGGCCTCATGATGATGGACTATGGTACTGTACCCCATCCAGTTATTGTAACCACAGTACTACACATAGTTGTCATTGCTACACACCATAATGATGTGTGTGTGCACACATATGCACCTATAAACAGTATGCATACCATTCACCATTTGCAGAACTGACACATACATGTTTTGTGATGCTATTGAGTGGCTAGGTCATATGACACATTGGGTATGTCTAGTGTTTAATTATGCAGTTGCTTTAACATGCCATGGGTGAGACTGGCATGTCCCCAATATAATCTACACTCACCATAAGTACCGTACATTGGGTATGTGGCCGAATGTTATTCTATCAGTTATACATGCACCACTGATGTGTGAATACTCATCATGCAAGTGCTAAAAACATGTCCAAAATTAACGTGTCCAATTATTTGCTAAAGACACAGAGGCTGTGATCAGCATTGGATACCTATCTGATACACAGATACACATCCAGCAATGGTATGTACACCTGTGAGTTATGGTGCACAGTACATCACAGGGTTATGAATACCTGCACAACAATGTTGTGTCCATGTATGCATTGTTCCAGGGGGAGGGCCATCACCGAATAACAAAACACATGCATCAAAGCCATGTATACTGTTAGTGACAAGGATTGCCTACACTTGCTCTGTATGCTGTTGAGCAACACACGTCCTGCATGCTGACAGGTGTGATATGACTGTTTTGCTTGTGATACTGTACTCCACCATCGCCTGCTATTGTGTATGTTTGCTGGTGTTGTGTGTGCCTGCTTTCGGGAGGAGTGTTGTTTTGTGCGTGCACATGTGGTCTGAAGTCATGTTCAGGTCTTAGTGTGTTTCCTGTTTTCCTCTCACAGGTGGCGAGGTGGGGCTGGTTCAGTACAGTAGGGAACCTGATGTCACTGACAAGACTGATCATGAGGATAGGTGTGTTGAGGCACAGGCAGGTTTGTCTGGGTCTGTTGCTGGGCCACCAATTGACAGTACACAAGTCTCCACCCCATCCATGCGCACAGTCATATTGCCTGTACATCCATTATCACCATTGCCCTTAGCTGAGGGACAGTGTAAGGTTGGCACTGGCCAGGACAGTGTGGTATCTGTGGCACATGTATCAGGACACAGCAGCCATAGTCAGATGTCTGGAATGGTACCACATAGGCAGATGCTCAGGAGTTCCCGTCAGAGCACTGCTGGTCATCATGCCCCTGGCAGATGTGCCACACCCCTTTCTACCACGCACATCTTCCAGGCTGTCATGGAGGCACAGACACGAATGGAGCGGTACACCAGACAGGGGCTAAGGGCACAGAGGGCTCATTACACCTCTGTAAATGGCAGTATCCGTGACCTAGCAGGTGCCATACGTAACTACACTGAGGTCATTGATAGACATTGGGGTGAGACATTGGATGTCCTCCACAATGTCATATCCATGTGTCAGGACAGTTGAGAAGTCGATGTGGACGTATGCCAGCAACATCACCAGCTGGAGGTCGCCATGGATGACCAGCAAGTCACAGCTGCTCCCGTAGTGCCAGTACCAGCCCCAGCAATGTTGGGGGGGCTAGACTGTCCTAGCAGACCATGTGCACGTGGCTCTGACCAGTCCCAGCAGGGACCTGGATCCAGTAGACATTTGTCAACCTCTGAGGATAGTACCCAGTCTGGATTAGTACCTGATACTGTCTGTAGCACCCCTGCCAGGCACAGATTCCGTATCCGTGGCCAGAGACTGTGATCTGTAAAGCCTGCCAGGTACAGTCTGTAGCTGTCTCACAAATCCCCGTATATGGCAGCCACATGGTGGAACTGTGCGCATGCAGAAACACACACACAAACCAGAAACCTAGGGTAAACACATACCCGCACACATGACAATATTGGCCTATAACAGTACTCATGGCCCTCGCACATACACATGTTGAATGTATGGCTCAGTGTAGGCCTCTGGCAAACCAATAACACACCCTGTGCATATGATGAAACCTGTGCCACCTCCTGTCATCTGTAACATTGATGCAAGAACAGGCTAACATGGTGGTGATGCACAGGGTGACTTTGATATCCTTGAAGGTGTAGCTGAGCAGGCATGATGCATTGAATCTGTAATTAGCAATGTTATTGTTCACCAGTGTTTATTCCAATTTTGTTTGCCCATGTGCCACTTGACTGATGTGTGTAGTTGTCAGCATGCATTATACAGTGGACAGTAAGTGTGAGGTGTGTGCAACACAGGTTTGCAGGTGTCCATTTGTGAACATGGTGGAAGTGCACTGTCTGCATGTACATGCATATTGGACACATGGGCAGGGTGACATGCCCTGTATTGGCCAGTGTTAACACTCCATAGTTTCTGTTGGTGGCCAGTATGCATTGCACTACACACATTTTGGAACTTGAGTACGCATGTGTGCATGACACGGGTTGACACTGTGCTGTGGGTGATGCTGTTGTTGCTATCTGTCATTGGTTTGCATTACTAAGGTTAACACTGCCCCAGCTGCATAATCCTTTAGTAGTGCACACTGTTCACCTACAGGGTTGCATGGACCGTGCTATCACAAACACCAGCAATACTCACTTATACAGTAAAAGTGCATTAGTCTCATGACCCCTGCCATAAACTAAATATATAACAGAAGGTGTAAAGTTGTACCAAAAAAAGAGTTACATACCAAGAAGGGATAACCTCTCTGGTCAGTATCATTGGGAAAATACAAGCCCTCATTAATAATACAAGGCAAGCTTCAAAATAAAAATTGGCAGGGATTCCAAAGACAGCACTAAAGCTTTCTTTAGTGTTTATAATCTAGAGGGGAAATCCTCAGATCTAGTCAGAGTTAATGTAAATGGTTACAAAGTACACTTATCTGAATGACATTACCAATATCTTGTCAGACAGTTTGAATGCGGATTCCACAACCCTGTCGTTACACAAGGGCCACATTTCCAGACCTGAGGAATGTAAAACCTGATGCTTCACAGACACTCTAGTTAAAACATCTCTTTACCAAAATCCAAACCACATTGGCAATGGTACTGGACAGTGTCCCTGGCTGTGTCATACACAAGCTGACATGTGAAGTAACCACTCACCTAAACACTGTACAGATGCAGCCTCTATACAGTTTACATACTTGACACATGGTAATGGTGTTCACAGTCCACAAGGGTTGAGCTACAACTTCTCCTTTTGTATGCTCCCATTAGGGGTCGCCACAGTAGATCATCTTGTTTCCATTTCTTCCTGGCGCCCTCTGCATCTTGTGCTGTCACACCATCCACCTGCAAGTCCTCTCTCACCACATCCATAAACCTCATCTTAGGCATTCCTCTCTTCCTAGTACCTGGCAGCTTCATCCTTAGCATCTATTTTACAATATACTCTGCATCCCTCCTCAGCACGTACAAATCAATGTAATCTTGCCTATCTGGCTTGGTCTACTAACCTTCAAATCTGGGCTGACTCTCTAATATATTTATTCCTAATCCTGTCCACCCTCATCACACCCAGTGCAAATGTTAACATAAATTGATTAAGGGTAGAGCTACAACAGATCCTGGAAACTCTCACCCTATAAGCCAGACAAATGTTATCTGGAAGGCTATGGAGCACAGCATTATGGAACTCATTAACAGAGACATTATGAACCTGCAAACACTGCACCATACCCACTTAGGTTCTCTAAAGGCCCGATCATGGCTCCTACACCTAGTAGAATTCAAGCCAGTTAACAAGGCTGTAGGTGAGGGAGGGGAGGTCCACACAGCCAAGCTATAGCTCACCCAGCAATTCATACCCATCCCACATACTAGTATTATACATAACCTCAACAGACTGACCATAAACGACTGTTAGATGATGGATTGACAACTGACGCACAGATGTAGTGGACACAGTAACATTTGCAGCTTCCATGTACAATTCTATGCCAGTAACAAGTGGTATTCACCTGCACTCAGTCCTGGGACCACTCCTGTTTGGCATATAGCTTTCTTCGGTACAGGCAAACACAGTAGGGATATGTCTGCCCATGTTTGATGAAAATGCATACTGTGGGCTATACTATATTCTCCAGATGACACACACACATCCTCCAAAAGGGTGTCATAGAAACAGATACCTGGTGTCAAAATCATGCTATAAAGCTATGAGCCAAAGAAAGCATAGTTATCCACTTTTAGAAAAAGTATCCTCAGAGTACCACATAGGTAGTAGCCCCCAAAATGTGGAACGGGTACTAATGTATACATAGAGCCATGTGTTTAGTCATCTCTCCTTTGATAATCACATTACCAAAGGGTTTTGGAAATCCCTCTGTGGAGCGCACACCTATAATGATTAGTCATCTTTACCAGACTTTGCTTGCTTTAGAACAGGATTTAAATATACCTCAAGCATAAACCCTCACTCACACTCTTCAGTAGAAACCGTGACAAGTGGATGTGAAACAGAAGACGTAGCCCAGGGATTACTGCAGTGGCTAAGCTTGTCACAAGCATGCAGAAGTAACCTAAGGTCTGGAAAGCACCAACACATTCTGGCAAGGCTAACAGATGCTTTCATGGAGAAAGCATAGTACCCACATATGAAAAAAATTGAGGTCACGTGTATGTATATGGCTTTGCCCCACAGCTATCTTACATGTGTTATGCACATACAGTTGTCATTGTGATATGTCATACACTAGAAAAATCAAAACCCACTCTACATTGACCAATGGTGTAACACACTCACACACCTGGAACACACACACACAGCAAGTGCAGGATTCAAACACCTACCTAACTACATTATGATACTACAGCAGTACGCATTCACACGGCGTGCTATGCACATTACTGGGATTTCACCTTCCCACAGGTTTATTTGTAGGATGGTGACATCATCAGACTTGACAAAGATGAGTATTTCACTTTTAAGGGGTGTGAGTAGTTTCCAAAAAGGTTACTCCCTCCCAAGGGAGAGACAGACACACACACAGTTGGGCAAGTGCAGGATTCGAACCCCTACCTAACTACATTATGATACTACAGCAGTACACATTTACACAACAAGCTATACACATTACTGGGATTTCATCTTTCCACAGGTATATTTGTAGGATGGTGACATCATCAGACTTGACAAAGATGAGTATATCACTTTTAAGGGGTGAGAGTAGTCTCCAAAAAGGTTGCTCTCTCCCCAGGGAGAGACAGACACACATACACTATTGGCAAGTGTGGGGTTCTTAATCCAAACCAAGTACTTTTTTACACTTCAGCAAGCAATATGGAGTTACAGGATGCAATACAGACCTTACTCACTGACAGTTTGCCCAAAGGGGTTTTTCACATTTGCTAACCTCAGCAGGCTTATCATACTAGGTGTATTGTATGCATAGGTCATAACCATATCATATATGGGTTGATGCACCACATGCTGGCGCACACAGGGTCAAATTGGTGGCTAAGCTCTTGTCAACCCAATACTGGTCAATACAGTCAAGAGGAGTAGGGTCAAACAAGCACAACACTAACAGTCTCACATAGACCTACAATATAAGCACCAGCAAAACATACACATAAATACACATTACTATACCCGGAGAATACAAATATTAATCTGAAAAATAGAAAGTGCCCTAAGCAGACAAGCAAGCAACATGCACCTCCAAGCACACGCCAGAAAACGCATAATACACCAAAGCAGTGTGCCTCACAACAGGCCCTAGGCAAAACAGCATACCCAACACACTAGTAATAGGTGACTCCATAGTCAGGCACACAGATGTTCCACTCACTAGGCTGGACAAGGAAAAGTTTACTGTCCGTTGTCTGTCAGGTGCTGTGATCCGCCACATAACACAAGCACATCACTCTAGAACAGGTACATATATGACGCGGTCTTTCTACATGTCAGTGTGAATGATCTGAGACATACCTCCCAGGACAACATGAGAAGAGATGTATAGTAGCTCTATGATCATGTAGCCCAGACTGGTATGACCCTGACCTTGAGTAGCATCTTTCCCTCACCTACATGATACTGCAGTATAACAGAAAGATGATGAACTTCAACAATTGGCTGAGCTTCTGGTGTCATTCAAAGGGGATCCAGTCTCTGTCTGCCTGTGATGACATGATAGACAAGCCTCATTGCTTCGTTAGAGATGGTTTGCACCTGTCACCCCTATGCTTCTGAATACTGGCCAAGGCTCTTGCTGTCCCCATATTACCTTTTTTAGGCAAGGCTCAAAGGTTCATAGGTAGGTACTAGGCTATCGGCCCGGGGGCCTATACAAGCCCAGCCAAAAAGGTACCCTGGCTTTTGCCACCCAAGAAAATTATTTTCCTGTGCCACTGTAAAGCAGAGCCACAGAGGTGATCCCCGGGGTGAATTTCCTATTTCCCATCCAATCATCAAGATTTTTCTTGAAGAGTGCTAATGAGGAGCTTTGCTTGATATAGATAGGTAGTTTATTCCAGAGTATGAAAAGTCTCTGGGACAAGAATCTATCCCTCAGGCATGTTCTGTTTATTGTGATGACAAGGTTTGGGTCCCTAGAGCGTGTAGCTTGGAGGGATTGGGATTTCTTTAAGTGGAGCATGTCCAACAGTTCTGGGTTTGATATAGCTTTGTATGTTGGGCAGAGATCACCACTGAGTAAGCGATATGCGATGGAGTAAAGCTGGATTTTTTTGAGATGGTCTGTGTAGGGCATGTGTTTGAGGCCATTTATCCTCTTTGTGAGATATTTCTGTGACCTTTCCAGTTGTTGTAGATGTCTTGTGAGGTACATACCAAAAGGGGTGTTGTACTCTATAATGGGTCTGAGTGATGAGTAGAGGGGAACAATGACCTCTTTTTTCTGGATGAGAAACCTTTTGTGATGGTGTGCCACGTAGAAGGGTTTCCTGACTACTGTGGCAATGTGATTATCAAAGGAGAGACTATTGTCCACCTGTGTCCCAAGGTCTCTTATCACACTTAAGTATACTACTGCCTATGTTGTAGTTCATGGGTACATAGTTTTTACCAAAGGGGATGACAATGCACTTTTTTGCATTGAGCTTGAGGCCATGGCTTTGACACCAGGCATCTGTCTCAGTGAGACCCTTTTGTATGATGTCCACATCGTTAGGAGTTTGGATTATGGCTCCTAGTTTTCAGTCATCTGCGAACTTTGTTAGCCAAAGATCTTCTGTGTTAGCCTGTACTTCAGAGAAGTAGATACCAAACAGGAGAGGACCCAGGACTGAACCCTGTGGTACTCCACTTGTCACTGGTCTGAAGTCGGATTTGGAGTCTGCGACTTTCACAGTGTGGATTCTGTCAGTGAGCCAGTTGGCAACCCATCTTGTGACATAGTGATTTATACCTAGTTTAGTGAGTTTATCTATAATTCGAGTGGGAGATGGTGTAGAAAGCCTTGGCAAGATCTAGATAGGCTGTGTGAACCACCTTACCCTTGTCTACGGCTTTGGTGACTGCTTCAAAAAAGTTTATCAGGTTTAGGAGACACGATCTGTCTTTTACAAACCCGAACTGGGTGGGGTCCAGAGTTTGGAGATTACCATTGTCTTTGTTTATAAGTTCCATGATGATACGTTCCATGGCCTTGCAGACCAGGCTCGTCAGGGTAATGGGGCGGTAGTTCCCAGGGTTTGTGGTGGCTCCCCCCTTGTGGAGTGGGATAACCGTCGCTGTGCACCATTCAGCAGGTGCAAAGCCTGAGGTGAGGCTATGATTGAACATGGTACTTAGGTGGGGTGCCAGTTCGTTCTGTAGTTCGTGTAGAACGCAGCCTGGGATGTTGTTTGGTCCCATGGATGTTGTGTTCCTGGCTTTGGAGAGTGTTTTTTACCTGTGCAGCCATGATGACAGCAACTTTGCATTCTTCCGGTATAGAGATGTGCTCTTTCATGGGTGAGAGGGGGGTAAAGTTAGCACTGATTCTATCTGCCAGGCTGTTGGCAATATCAGTTGGGTCTGTATATTTAGTGCCATTGTGCTGTAACTCAGAGCAGATCTGAGTGTTGCCATTGAGATTCTTAACATAGCTATAGAATGCTTTGTGTTTGTCTTTAGAATCAGTGGCGATTTTGTTTTCGTAACTAGCTTTGGAGGATTTTATCAAGGATCGCAGCTTCTTACTGAGGCTGACCAGGGAGCTCCTCCACTCATGGGATTTTACTCTTTTGCAACAGTTTCTTCCATCTGTTGTACACTTTTGTTTATGGCAGGGGGGCCACCAGATTGGCATCTTTTTTTTTTTTTTTTTTTTGGAGGATAGCGTCTTGGTTCTGTTTGGGATAGCACAATCCATGCACTCATGTAAGTGCTTATAAAGTGCAATTGTGTAGGATTTGGTAGTCGTAAGTGTATTGTCTATCTGCATGGGTGTCATGAAGTTCACCACTTCTGTCTTAAGAAGCATGAAGTTGGCTTTGGAGAATTTTTTTACCATGGTTTCCTTAATGGGGGGTGGGGGGGAAATGTGGATATCTAGGGTAATTAGCTTATGGTCGGATCGGACCAATGAGGCGTTGACTTCAGGTGTGGAACACCGGTCACTCAGGACAAACCAAACCCCGTAACCAACACAAATAACCACAAAGTGAGCTAAATGCTACTCATTGCCAGAAGTCTCAGCCTCCAAATGCACACACGAGGCACTTCTCAGTATGGAGAATATTGATATCTGTGCAGTAACAGAAACCTAGTTCAAGGCTCCAGAGAGCACACCAACACTACCAGGATATACTACTCATTCCATACCTTCCAGCATCAAAAACTGGATCATAGCACATAGGGCGGGGATGTATCCATATTCATCAAGGATACCTACACCTCTCTGTACAGGATATGTATCCATAGAATATTGCACAGCAACGTTCTTCCCACTCCACAGGGGTGGGGCCACAACAGACCCTTGGCATTCCTGCTCTATGAGCCTGACAAGTCTGATCTGCAAGGCAATTGAGCCAATCATAATGGAACTCAACAATAAAGACATTGGGAACCTTCACACAGTTGAGCACATCTAGTTTGGCTTCGTCAAAGGCAGATCATGCCTCCTGAACTGGGTGGATTTCTTTGAGATAGTTACCCAGGCTACAGATGATTGAAAGGAGCTCCACACAGCCTACCTATACCTCGCCAAGGCCTTTGACACCATTTCCCAGTCAGGTATCATAGATGAACTCACCAACCTGGGCATAAATCCATACATCACAAGATGGATTGCAAACTGGCTCACAGATTCCACAAATTGAGTTGCTGGCTACATGTCAGACTCTAAACCGGTGACAACTGGTGTCCCCCAGGGTTCAGTCCTGGGGCCCCTCCTGTTTGGTATATACTACTCAGAAGTACATGCCAACACAGGAGGGTTGTGGTTGACTAAGATTGTTGGGAACTGTAAAGTGTTTGCCATAATAGAGCCCCAAGTGACACAGATATTCTTCAGAAGGGACTCTGAGACAGATGTGTGGTGTCAGAATCATGGCCTCTAGCTCAGTGTGAAAGAATGCATAGTAATCCCCTTTGGGGAAAACAAAGTACCCACAAACTACCACATAGGTGTTACCCCCTAAAAACTGATGAGGTAATAAGGGGGTCTGGGGACATAAGTAGATAGTCTTCTTTCCTTTGACAACCATGTTGCCAAAGTGGTTAGGAAATCCTATGTGACCCACCTAATCAACAAAAAGTTTGCATCAAGATCAAAAGAGGTAGTGGTGGCCCTCTACTCTTAAGTCATCGGTCCCATCATTGAGTACAATGCACCATTTTGGATTTACTCGACTACGTATATCCAGCAGCTGGAGAGACCACAGAGGTACCTCACCAAGATGATTACTGGCCTCAAACAGTTGTGTTATGCCACACAACTGGAAAAACTACATCTGCTCTCTGTTGCGTACTGCCTACTCAGAGGCAAGCTCTGCCTAATATACAGAGCCATGTCCAACACATAACTGTTGAACATGCTCCATCTAAGGAAAACAAAATTGAGTCGCACTACACACTCCAGGGATATGAACCTTATCACAACAATGAATACAACATGCTGGTGGGATAGAGTACCATCCCAGAGACTTGCCTTACTGTGGAACAGAGTCCCAATGTACATCAGACAGAGCCCCTCGCTGACACTCTTCAATAGGAACCTTGATGAGTGGATGGGAAACAGACAATTCATGCCAGGGATCACACCAGTAGCCCCACTAGAAAGGGACTTAGGGTACTAACTATTAGAACTAGGGCTTAGGAGACTAACCAATGGGGTGGTGAAAGCTGCACAACTTGCCTAGGCTAATATATGCCTTCGTGAAGATAGCACTATGTGACAGGTACATGTCTACAGATAGTAGATGTGTACTTCATTGTACAGTCATGTTGTACAGCAGGCACATGCACCACATGCAGATACTGGTGGCTATTATGTACAGTAGGTGAGATGTGCACCTCATGTCTTTTGTGCCATTGGTATGTGTGCTGGGTGGGACAGTCCTGGATGGCTCCCTGTCTCACCCTCTTACACACATCTTTGCCTATCCATCTTTGGCTTATTATACTGTGTTCTCCCGACATATATAGGTACATAGGTAGGTAATAGGCTATCTACCTGAAGGCATATATTAGTATGGCCAGTGTGTGCAACTATCACCACACCTGGGGTTAGTTCCCTATGCCTATGTGTAGTAGAGCTGATTAAGTATTCCATGGTGTGACAGTTCAGTTTCACATACACTCATCAAGGCTCCTCTGGAAGAGTGTCAGTGAGGGACTCAGCTTAATGTAGGTTGGGATGAAATACAACACAAAAAGTAGCACCAAAGCACAAAATTGCTTCACCACAAATGAAAAACAAGAATCCGAGCAGTCAGACAGTTTATTTCTCTAGCGCCTCGGCCACAATCAGCCTTCAAGGAGTAACAACTAATACTTTTTACACAGTCTATATACATAATCAGCTACCAATTAATAAACAACCAGTTAATTAAACTAATTAAAATTTAAAGTCGCAAAATACAAATTAGAGAATACTTTTCCAACAAAATTCCACATTCAAACCTTTAGGCATCAAAGTATTATATTTTAAAATAAAAATAGCCTCTTTTCTTAAAAGCATAAATTTAACTTTTTCTTTATCAAAATCATCTGTTAAAATATGTTCCAAAATAGTCACTTTTAAGCCCACAACTACCATTGTGGCATTCTTTAAAATGTTGGGCCACAGGACTTTCATCTTTATTTGTCTGAATATCCCTTAAGTGTTGCAACAGCCTCACTTTAAACATTCTTTTTGTTTATCCAATATAAAATTTATTACATCCACATTTTATAGCATAAATAACCCCCTCTGTTCTACTGATTCCTCAGATCCAGCTCTGTTGAAACTGTCTTCCTCACCCCCCTCCCTGTTCTTGGATGTAGTTTAAATTTGGTGGCTTTTGCAGTGCCCGCCCCACTGTAGATTTGATCTAGGACACTCCCCCAGTCCCATCTCTTTACCGCATTCTATCTAATAAACCCTTTCTGCACTTGCTTTTAGTCCTTTTTAATTTAATTACATTTTTTTCATACTGTGTGTGGACTAATATTGCTACATACTCAAGTGTGCCAGCTTGCACTGCATGTGAATTGTTTTTATAGCATTTACTGTCTGTTTTTTTCCTTGTCGCTGTAAAAAAAAAAAAAAAAAAATCTCTTGTTTTCCCGCCTTACTGAACTAGAGTAGTCCAGTTTCAGAGTTGCTGATCCCTGGGCTTTGTTTTTAGTTCCTGTTACTGATCCATTGCCTTATTAGGGAGGAGGGAAGTTTCTTTGCTTACCAGTGGGAGTGGGAAGCACAGAGCAGCCTTTCTGTCCGATCTGGTGAAGTTTCAGCCGGAAACTAGTAGTCCATTGGTCGTTTTGGGCCAATTCCTAGCTCCTTTCAGCCCCCTGCTATAAAACACGCTAAACACGCGTTTTCCAGCTTGTACCAACTCAGCACAGATCCTCGCGATGGCCTACAGAGTGATCCAAGCAGCAGAGAGCTAAAAGAGTGACTTTGTACCAGATATAAGTATTTTTTGTGGCTTTCCCACTGTTATTTAAGCTAGCGACTGCATTTCGCCTGTTTTACTGCTACTTTAAATGATTTCTGCATTTTACACTGTTTATTGCACTTTAAGTTACTAATTGTTGCAAATTGTTTCTGTAGGCTACACACTAAAGTGTGCTAGCCGATTTACAGCATTTACTGTCTGTTTTTTTCCTTGTCTCTGTAATAAAACAAAAAAAATCTCTTGTTTTCCCGCCTTACTGAACTAGAGTAGTCCAGTTTCAGAGTTGCTGATCCCTGGGCTTTGTTTTTAGTTCCTGTTACTGATCCATTGCCTTATTAGGAAGGAGGGAAGTTTCTTTGCTTACCAGTGGGAGTGGGAAGCACTGAGCGCCTTTTGTCCGATTTGGTGAAGTTTCAGCCAGAAACTAGTAGTCCATTGGTCGTTTTGGGCCAATTCTAGCTCCCTTCAGCCCCTGCTATAAAACACGCTAAACGCGTGGCGAGATTTAGCGAGAGTTACCACTGTTGCACACAAGAGCAGCGGTTAAACAAGGTTAAACTATTTGGGCCATCTAAATTCCACTCTTCCAATTTTCCCTTAGAACTACTTTCCTCGAGCTGTACTGCTGATCTAACCTGCATATCCTAAAACTGAAAAGTTCATCTCTACTTGATTCCCAAGTAGACTATTCTCTATCTGTAAAGCCTAGCACTTACTCCTACAGTACTTGCACCTTGATAAAGCACTCTTATTATAGATAGTACCCCACCAGCCTAAAACCCACTTCCCCCGGAGTCCTTTGAAAGTCTCTTTATCTACTACTTCTAGTATGTCGAGGGATCAGTTGCTAGTGTCCTCTCCAGCTCAACTGGTGAACCTGGGAATATTGAGGCAATGTTACAACTGCCTCATGTACACAGACAATCCTCTCCTTCTCCCACAAAACACAAATACATGCGAGAGATGCAACTATATGGCCAAACTGGATGCTGAGCTCTCTCAACATAGGACTGGCAAGACCAGACAGGAGGAGAAGGTAACCACACACAATACATACCCAGTCACACATGGTACCATCACAACTTCAAATCATACACATACTCACACAAAGACATACTCGAGGCTCTGATCAAAATTTACCAAAACAGTAGAGGCCACCAAAGCAGACACCCAAACAACTACCACCTCACGACCCAACACATGCAACACATAGACCACACAGTCAGAGTGTCAAACAGTCACAGCCCTTAAGGCCAAACAAAATGCCAGACACACTTGTCATTGGTGATTCCATAGTCAGACACACTGACGTCCCGCCACCAGACTGAGTAAAGAGAAGGTCACAGTAAGCTGCCTGTCGGGCGCTAGAATCCGCCACATAACGCAAGCACTCAGGTCTCTCAACAGCAGGTACAGCACGACTCAGTCATTGTCCACGCTGGTGTCAATGACCTGAGACGCACCTCCTTGGACTACATGAAAAGGGACATCGAGGAGCTCTCTGATTATGTAGCCCAGGCAGGTATGACCCTGACCTTGAGCAGTATCCTACCTTCACCTAGAATGATGCCACAATACAGTGATAAGATGATCAGCTTTAATAATTGGCTTAAATTCTGGTGTCATTCTAAGGGGATCCAATGTCTGTCTGCCTGGGATGACATGCTGGACAAGCCACGCTGCTTGAAGGGACGGCTTGCACCTGTCACCCTGGGCTTCGGATATTGGCAAAGGCTCTTGCCACCCCATAGTGCCTTTTAGGCAGGGCTCAAATTCTAAACCTACCACCCTAGAACACCAAAAGGAAAAAACTAAGGGTAATGCTGCTCAATGCCAGAAGTCTCAATCTCAAGATGCACGCACGAGGCCCTTCTCAATATGGAGAACATCGATGTCTGTGCTGTGACAGAAACCTGGTTCAAGGCTCCTGAGAGCACCCCAGCACTAACAGGTTTCACCTCATATCATGCCCGCCCAAAAATCCGGACAACACCAAGAAAGGAGGTGTCCATATTCATAAAGGACACCCACACCTCAAGGTTGGTGGCAACGCACGATGCATCGGAGACCATCCAGGTGCAATTAACCATAGGCAAGACTGCTCTGCAATTTGTAGCATGTTACAGGCCACCCTCTCAAACTCAGGAACCTCACATGGCCTTCCTGAAAACATTGGAGGGATAAATGTATCTCCAAACACCATCATACTAGGTGACTTCAACTACCCTAATATAGACTGGGAACACTACTCAAGCCCGAACACTCTAACCCAAAGATTCCTGGGGTTCATAAACTCAAATGCCATGGAACAACTAGTCGCCATCCCCACAAGAGGAGAAAACATACTTGATCTCATCATCACGAACATGGGATCAAAATGTTCAACACCGGAAGTATACCCTCACTGGTGAGATCAGATCATAAACTAATCTCGCTGGAGGTCCTCATCCGCCCACCTGAAACAAAAAAGACCACAGTGAAAAACTTCTCAAAAGCCGATTTCACACTTCTAAAAACTAGTGTGGTCTCCTTTAAGGCCCCTGAGCCAGTGGTAAACATTACTCAAACCGCTGAATCACTTACAAATGCCTTCTACCAGCACCTACAGGACTGCATGGATCAGGCAATCCCAAACAAAACTAAGACTCCTGTATCAAAGGCAAGCGTCCAGTCTGGTGGACCCCAGCCATAAACAAGCTCTACAACAAAAGGAGGAAGCTACTACAAGATAGAGCAAAATCCTTGAAAGGTAAGACACCTTTGATCATTATAAGTAAAAAACTAAGAGCTCTCATAAAATCATCCAAGGCAAATTTTGAGAGAAAAATCGCCAAGGACTCTAAAGAGAATCATAAGGCCTTCTTTAGCTATGTTAGAAACCTAGGAGGAAACTCCCAGATATGCTCAGAATTAGTTCAAAATGATGTGAAAATTACTGAACCTACACACATTGCCAACATACTGGCTGACAGGTTCAGTGCAAACTTGTCCCCGCCCAAAAGGAGAGATATCTATTCCAGAGGATTGTAGCCCCCAAACATCTCCAACGCCCAGGTGAGAACTGCCTCACTAAGGCAAAAACACAGCATCCATGGGACCGGATGGTGTCCCCGGGTGTCTGCTTCACGAACTCAACGAGGAATTAAACCCACAGTTAGGACAGCTGTTTAATATTAGCCTCACCTCAGGATACATACCCAAGGAGTGGCGCACGGCGACTGTGGTCCCACTTCATAAGGGCGGTGCCTCCACAGACCCTGGAAATTACCGCCCCATTAGCTTGACAAGCCTTATCTGCAAAGCCATGGAGAGGATCATAATGGAACTCATAAATAAAGACATAGGGAAGGGAACTTGCAGACTTTGGATCCAACCCAGTTTGGCTTTGTCAAAGGCAGATCCTGCCTCTTAAACTTGGTTGACTTTTTCGAGACAGTCACCAAGGCCATTGATGAGGGAAAGGCAGTCCATACAGCCTACCTCGACCTGGCAAAGGCCTTCGACACAATACCCCACTCAGGTATCATCGAAAAACTCTTCAGCTTGAATGTAAACCCATACATCACAAGATGGGTTGCAAACTGGCTAAGTGACAGAACCCACAGGGTCAGATTTGCTGGAGCCATGTCAGACTCAAAACCTGTCACAAGTGGTGTCCCACAGGGCTCAGTCCTGGGTCCACTCTTGTTCGGCATCTACTTTTCTGAAGTACAAGCAAACACAGGAGGGTTATGGCTGACAAAGTTTGCAGATGACTGCAAACTGGGCCATAGTCGAAAACACATCTGACACAGATATCCTCCAGAAGGGCCTCACAGAAACGGATAACTGGTGCCAGAGCCATGGCCTGAAGTTAAACGCCAAAAATGCATAGTCATACCCTTCGGGAAAAACAAGGTTACCCCTAGCTACCATATAGGTGGCAATCCACTGAGCACAGAAAAAGTCATCAGGGATCTGGGGACCCAGGTTGACAGTAGCCTTTTGTTTGACACTCATGTTGCTAAAGTAGTTAGGAAAACCTTCTATATCGCCCACCTGATCATGAAGGGATTCACATCTAGATCAAGGGAGGTCATCGTCACCCTGTACTCATCACTCATTAGACCTATGATTGAGTACAATGCCCGCTCGAATTTATCTGACCAGACACCTGCTGCAGCTTGAAAGGCCCCAAAAGTTCCTCACCAAAAGGATAAAGGGTCTCAAAAATATGTCTTATGCTGCCCGACTGAAAGAACTCCAGCTCTATTCAGTCTCATACCGCTTGCTCAGAGGTGACCTGTGCCTGACATATAAGGCCATGTCAAACCCAGATTTGATGAATATGCTTCACCTCAAAAAATCTAGATCCCTCAGAACCACAAGGGCGGAGACTTAAACCTTGACACGGTTATAAATAGAACGTGCTGGAGGGACAGATTCATCACCCAGAGACTCCCTATGCTGTGGAACAAAATCCCGGTACGTGTGAGGCAGAGCACCTCTCTGGCCTTGTTCAAGAGGAATCTTGACCAATGGATGGGAGATTGCAGATATACCCCAGGGATTACTTCAGTGTCACTGCTTGACAGAGGCACAGCAAAATGATAGGCATAGTTTTTATTCAAACTAAAGGGGTGGCGAAAGCCACATAACTATGGGCTAGGCTTATAAATGCCCTTGGGCAGATAGCCTAGTATGAACCTATGAACCTATGAATTGTAAATACCATTGGGTATAAAGCAAATGTTATTAATACAAGAAAAAGAATTCACTGTGTACGAACATACACTACATTTCCCACAAGGCTTCATGCCCTTAACATAAATTTGTAAAGGAAGTCTGACCTCAGGTCTAATAAATTTAGTGTAAACTAACATATCTTTAATATTCCTTCCCCTTTTATAAGAAAAAATTAATTTCCTATTAATTAAACCTGTCAATTCAACAAAATTTCTCAAAAATTCCCAAAAATATAAAATACAGTCTAATATTATCACTAAGAACATTATGTGTGGAAACTAAAAAAATTCTCTAGATCTGTGCTATTTGTCACTATATTAATATTTTTATTCCTAAATAATTTAATTTTTCTATTATTATTACATTTAATATCAAATACCTTTTTAATATCTTTATCAACTAATCTAACATCATATTTCCTATTGATAAACATATTCCTAGTCTGCTCAATTTCTTTCATAAAATTATTTTCTTCATTGCACAATCTAGATATTCTTAAAAATTCTCCATAGGGCAATGAATCAATAGTATGCCTAGGGTGACAACTAGTGCCCATTAAGAATTCATTAACTGATTCAAATTTTCTATGAATACTCGTAATAATATTTTTTCCTTTTATTCCACATAAATTAATATCCAAAAATGAGACTTGTTGCCCATATTGTAAGCCATCAAATAATATATTAAATCTGTTCACTTGAATTTCTTGCACAAAATTAGATACTAAGTGAAAACCACCTTCGCATAAAAATATTAAATCATCTATATAATCTGCAGAACTAACCAATTACCGCCCCATAGCTATTCTCTCTCCACTCTCAAAAATACTAGAGAGATGCATACACTCTCAGGTCTCACACTACCTCCTTACTAACAACCTCCTTTCCAGTACTCAGCATGGTTTCCGACCAAACCATAGCACCACCACTGCCTTACTCTCCTTTACAAACACTATCCTTCAGCATAAAAACAATGGCTATCTCTCCTCTGCTACTTTCCTAGACCTATCTAAAGCATTTGACATGGTTCCACACAAACAACTTATCTCTGTCCTCAATAACCTATCCTTCTCACAATCAGTCACCAACTGGTTTCAGAGTTACCTGTCTGACCGCCAACAATCCGTTGTATGGCAGAATGACATATCTCCCCAACTACCTGTCTCCATAGGGGTTCCCCAAGGATCCATCCTTGGACCCCTACTTTTCTCTGTTTACACCAATAGTCTAGCCTCTGCCACCAAACATGGCACACTCATCCAATACGCAGATGACTCTACCATCACCTGCTCAGCCCAGTCCCTACCCAAACTGCAAAAAGTCACATAGGAAGCCTTTTCCTCTGTTGAAACATGGTTATCCGATGACCAGTTAATACTCAACCCAAACAAAACTAAACTACTCCTCTTCCAACCCACCAAACATACTCAAAACAACTCTCACTTTAACATCACAGCAAAAGACAACACCACTATATACCCAACTGAACACACCAAATTGCTAGGAGTGGAAATAGACAATAAACTAAAATTTGACATTCACATATCCATGACCATAAAAAAAGTCCACAAAAAATTAGGAGCATTATACAGAAATAAACAATTTCTCACCAAAGCAGCAAAAATTTCAATAGCAAATTCCCACCTTATCTCCACCCTACTTTATGCCTCTCCAGTATATACAAACCTAAGGCAATGTGATCTAAACAAGCTAGAGACCTGCTACAACAAAATCACAAAATTCGCCACAGGGGCATCCTACCGTAGTCACCACTGTCTCTCACTTGCTGAACTGGGCTGGCTTGAACTCCCTCACCTCCTTCAGTGGTATCAACTCTCACTCACCCACAAACTAGTAAACCATCCACTAAATGTCCCATCCCTCCAGAATCTACTGCAACCCTATCGCACCACCAGACCACTAAGATCCAGCAACAAAAATCACTTGCAGATCACTAAAGCCAATAACTCTGCTGGTGAAGTACTACTCTCTTGCGCCATAGCCAAATTATGGAACTCACTCCCACCCGCAATTACCTCCGTACCATCATGCACCAACTTCAAAACTTTATTAAAAGCGCACCTAAAAACATGCTGGCTATGCCCTTGCAACTCCCACTCTAATATCATCCACCCTATCCAACTACTACCTTTCTTTCACCTCCACTAACTACCTTGAAGATAGCAAGCTCAGATGCTCATAAGCCTAGTACTTATTATACAGCAGGAACTTCTCATTGTTACATTTGTTAATGCCTGTTATGTACTTCACAGATAAAGATTCTAGTTGTCTACTGATGTACTATGTTCTTCATCTGTAAATATGTTGTAAGTAATTTCTATGTTAATTTGTTAATCACTGTAATCCAATGTAACTACTGCCTGTTTATTTTACTGTGGAGCTTTTCTCCCCGGGCCTCCGCTGAAAATGGACCCACGTCCAGTCGGACACTCCCGGTCAACAAATTTAAATAAATAAATAAATAAATAAATATATCTAAAATAAAATTTAACATAATTCTTAAAGAAAAATTTACTATAAATACATTCCTTCTCAACTAAAGCTATAAAAATATTGGCATACATGGGTCCAAATGGAGCACCCATTGCCGTACCTTGAATCTGATGAAAAATTTGATTTTCAAAATAAAAATAATTATTCTCTAAACAAAACTTAACTAAATCTAAAATATAATGAGTAAAAGGAGTATTACTCATCTGATACAATAATGCCTCTAATCCAAACACATGTTTAATATTGGTGTAAAGACTTTTTACATCTGACATTACCCAATACATATTGTCCTTTCATATAATATTCTTTATTTTATTTAAGAAATCAAAAGAATCTTGAATATAAGAAGGAAGTTGTTTAGCTTCCTTCAACAGTATACCATGCAAAATAACCCCTAAATTATGCAAAAAATATTTACAGGCTGAGACAATAGGACGACCTGGTGGATTGATGATATCCTTGTGAATTTTCGGTAAACAATAAAAATATGCTGGACCTGTATCATCACATAATAATTTATTCTTAACATCCTTCTCAGACCAGTATCCCAGTCTCAGATCCCTTTGAATTAACAAAGCATAATTTTTCTTAGCTTGCTCTATCAAATCATTACTAACTTTCTTATATACTGTTTCAACTTCTAATAATTCAAGACACATCTTTAAGTATTGGGTGTAATGCATTATTATGATTTTGTTCCCCTTATCAGATGGTTTAGTAATCAACTCTTTTTGTCTAGAAAAATTAATCAAAGCTAACCATTCCTTTTTCGATAAATTATACTTAACTTGTTTCAAATCAAAATTTTTAAATAACATTTCATATTCAAATTCAACCATGGACTGAAATTTCTTAATTCCTTCATGTACAAAAGGTGGCATAAATTTATTATTGTTCCCCACTACAGAGGTATCAATTGTGCAATAAGCATTCAAATCACTATTACATGAAATGTAAGAATCAAATGAGTCCATATCAGAAAAATATTCATCACTGCTAAAAGTATTGTCACTACATACATTGCTTGTAACATCAGAACCAGCATGATATTCAAAAAAATACCACAAGTGCATTTTCCTAATGACTTTAAATAACTCAATTTTACATTCATGTAATTTTGGTATAACGGTACAAATTTTAATCCAAATTTCAGAACAGAAAAAACACAGTCTTCAATCGTACAGCCAGATAAATTGATCACATTATTAGTACCATTTAGTCCTTTTGTTATTCCGCCACTGGCGTTGTTGTCCCCCTTTATACTGTTCATGTTCTGGATAGCTTCTCTTTTGTTGTCGATTATTCTTTCCCTGATAACGAAAATTATCATGGAAGTATCGTTCGTTATTGGGTGAAGGCAGAGGTGGAAAATCATTCATATCTCCATTTACACTATAATTTCCAATCAGTATTTCTACGTTGTTATTACTAATAAGTCTCTCCCTCACTTTACCAACCACTTCCTGAAAATGTACTGACGAATGTGCATTCTGACTGGATGCTCTAAAAAAGACAGTTCCTTTTTCAAAATCTCAGAGGTCTCTCTGAATTTTGTGCATTTTTTTGTTCAAGCGCCTTTTTCTCATGGATGTTTACTTTTCTCTGATATCCAACAAACAAGACTCAAAGCGGCTTCTGTCTAAAGCAGTCGCCAAATTAGAACAAATGTTCGCAATATCAGTTTTAATATTAGATAGCTTATTCTTGTCCCTTTCAATAAGTATGTTTAACCATTCTCTTGAGCAAAGGTGTGCTGCCTTTTCCCACCTTTGCTTAAAAATTCTATCATTAGAACATGTTGTATCGAAAGGTTCAGACGGAAACTTAATGGCTCTCAAACCCCGAGGTATGATATCCAAATCCAAATCCCTCTGCAAACTAGTGTAGTTGTAATACGTAGTCATTTCTTTATTCATAAGATTATTTAACTTGGATATCAAAGTTTTTACCTCCACCGGATAATCCACTGAGCGTTTCCCAACATTAGCAAAAGGATTACTAGCACGCCGACTGCGTGTTTCCGCCAAAATACATTCCCAAATTGGAGAAGAATTGTCATTATTACCGATAATTCTCTCAGTTCGATCTCTATCTCATTCTGAAGTGGAACTCAGAAAGCCATCCATTGTTCATTGAGAGGAACCCACATTATCCTCTCTAAAGATACGTGGTATATTGGTAGCAGGATCACTGGCCATAAATGATGAAATACAACACAAAAAGTAGCACCAAAGCACAAAATTGCTTCACCACAAACGAAAAACAAGAATCCGAGCAGTCAGACAGTTTATTTCTCTAGTGCCTTGGCCACAGTCAGCCTTCAAGGAGTAACAACTAATACATTTTACACAGTATATATACACAATCAGCTACCAATTAATAAACAATTAATTAAACTAATTAAAATTTAAAGTCGCATAATACAAATTAGAGAATACTTTTCCAACAAAATTCCACATTCAAACCTTTAGGCATCAAAGTATTATATTTTAAAATAAAAATAGCCTATTTTCTTAAAAGCATAAATTTAGCTTTTTCTTTATCAATATAATCTGTTAAAATATGTTCCAAAATGGTCACTTACTTACCTGAGAAGACATTACAGTAGGGGATATGCAGCAGTGTTCCCATACTAGTGAGGACCAGATCCGGTTTGATTCCCCAGTCAGCAGGTATCATAGATGAACTCACCAACCTGGGCATAAATCCATACATCACAAGATGGATTGCAAACTGGCTCACAGATAGATTCCACAAATTAAGAGTTGCTGGCTACATGTCAGACTCTAAACCGGTAACAACTGGTGTCCCCCAGGGTTCAGTCCTGGGGCCCCTCCTGTTTGGTATATACTTCTCAGAAGTACATGCCAACACAAGAGGGTTGTGGTTGACTAAGTTTGCTGGGAACTGTAAAGTGTTTGCCATAATAGAGTCCCCAAATGACACAAATATTCCCCAGAAGGGACTCTGAGACAGATGTGTGGTGTCAGAATCATGGCCTCTAGCTCAATGTGAAAGAATGCATAGTAATCCCCTTTGGGGAAAACAAAGTACCCACAAACTACCACATAGGTGTTACCCCCTAAAAACTGATGAGGTAATAAGGGACCTGAGGACATAAGTAGATAGTCCTCTTTCCTTTGAAAACCATGTTGCCAAAGTGGTTAGGAAATCCTATGTGACCCACCTAATCAACAAAGGGTTTGCATCAAGATCAAAAGAGGTAGTGGTGGCCCTCCACTCTTAAGTCATCAGTCCCATCATTGAGTACAATGCACCATTTTGGATGTACTCGACTACGCATATCCAGCAGCTGGAGAGACCACAGAGGTACCTCACCAAGATGATTACTGGCCTCAAACAGTTGCGTTATGCCACACAACTGGAAAAACTACATCTGCTCTCTGTTGCGTACCACCTACTCAGAGGCAAACTCTGCCTAACATACAGAGCCATGTCCAACACATAACTGTTGAACATGCTCCATCTAAGGAAAACAAAATTGAGTCGCACTACACACTCCAGGGATATGAACCTCATCACAACAATGAATACAACATGCTGGTGGGATAGAGTACCATCCCAGAGACTTGCCTTACTGTGGAACAGAGTCCCAGTGTACATCAGACAGAGCCCCTCGCTGACACTCTTCAATAGGAACCTTGATGAGTGGATGAGAAACAGACAGTTCATGCCAGGGATCACACCAGTAGCCCCACTAGAAAGGGACTTAG
This sequence comes from Protopterus annectens, assembly GCF_019279795.1. NCBI lineage: Eukaryota > Metazoa > Chordata > Ceratodontiformes > Protopteridae > Protopterus > Protopterus annectens. Next base: position 1,356,591,772 of record NC_056732.1, on the reverse strand, counting down.
GGTACTAACTATTAGAACTAGGGCTTAGGAGACTAACCAATGGGGTGGTGAAAGCTGCACAACTTGCCTAGGCTAATATATGCCTTTGTGAAGATAGCACTATGTGACAGGTACATGTCTACAGATAGTAGATGTGTACTTCATTGTACAGTCATGTTGTATAGCAGACACATGCACCACATACACTGTAGTGCTTACAGATACTGGTGGCTATTATGTCCAGTGGGTGAGATGTGCACCTCATGTCTTTTGTGCCATTGGTATGTGTGCTGGGTGGGACAGTCCTGGATGGCTCCCTGTCATGGTCACCCTCTTACACACATCTCTGCCCATCCATCTTTGGCTTATTATACTGTGTTCCCCCTACATATATAGGTACATAGGTAGGTAATAGGCTATCTGCCTGAAGGCATATATTAGTATGGCCAGTGTGTGCAACTATCACCACACCTGGGGTTAGTTCCCTATGCCTTTGTGTAGTAGAGCTGATGAGGTGTTCCATGGTGTGACAGTTCAGTTTCACATACACTCATCAAGGCTCCTCTGGAAGAGTGTCAGTGAGGGACTCAGCTTAATGTAGGTTGGGAGCCTGTTCCAAAGCAAGGGAAATCTGTTAGTAATGTATCCCTCCAACATGTTCTATTTATTGTTGTGATGATTATATCCCTAGAGCATGTGGCACAGTGAGATTGGGTTTACTTCAGATAGAGCATGTACATCAGTTCTGCATTGGACATGGACCTGTCTTTTGGGCAGAGAACGCCTGAGTAGACGGTATGCAAAAGAGTACAGATTGAGTTACTTCAGTCTTGTTGCATGGGGCAACTGTTTGAGGCCAGTAATCCTCTTGTTGAGGTACTTCAGTGGTCTTTCCAGCTGCTGAAGGTGCCTGGTCAGATTCATCGCAAGTGTGTCGTGGTACTCTCTGATGAGTAGAGGGAACCTCCTTTGACCTACATGCAAAGACTTTGGCAATTTGTGGGAACACATAGCATGACTTTCTAACCACTTTGTGAGTGTGTTTCTGGAAGTAGAGATGACTATCCAAGTGTCCATAGATCCCTTATTATTATCTCCATATTTAGGGTGTTGGCATCTATGTGGTATTTGTATGACTGTAGCTCGAGGCCATAATTTTGACACCACATCTGTCTGACTGAGACCCTTTTTAAGGATGTCTGTGTTTTCCCAAACATCGATTATGACAACCTTTTTGCAGTCATCCACAAACTTTGCTAACCATAGCCCTTGTGTGTTTGTACTTCTGAAAAGTATACACCAGACAGGAGGGGTCCCAGGACTGAGCCATGGGGGACAGCAGTTGTTACCAGCTTACAGTCCAACAGGGAGACCACAATTCTTACCTTGTGGGATCTAGCTGTGCCCCAGTTGGCAATCCATCAGATGACATACGCGTTTATGCACAGGTTGTTGATTTTGTGGATACGACATGTGTGTGGGATGTTGGAAAACGGCTTTTCAAGGCCTATGTAGGCTGTGTGGAGCTCATTTCATTGATGTATGTCCTGGGTAACTGCCTTGAAAACTGTCTAGCAGGTTTAGGGACCATGATCTGCCCCTGACCAAACCAAAATGGGTAGGGTTGGGTGTTTGTAGGCTCCCAATAGCTCTGTTTATGAGTTCCATAATGATGGACTCCATGGCCGTGCAGATCAGGCTTATTAGGCTTATAAGACAATAGTTCCCATGGTCTGTTGTGCACCAACACTTGTGGAGTGTGCCAAACATTGCTGTAACCCATTCAACAGTTTCATATCCTCTACAGAGGGTGAGTCTCAACAGACTGTTCAGGTGTAGGGTCTGTTTGTTTTGGAGTTCACATATGATACAGCCAGGGACACCATGTCATCCCATAGACACCATGTTTTTAGGTTTGGAAAGAGCTGTTTAACCATTGTATATGTGATTTCTGGGTTTTCACAATCTCCAGGTATGAACCAAAAAAACTACTTTTGGTTCTAACTGTGACAGTACTAACTTAATATATTTAGCAACATGTAATGATTGTCCTGCGTTTTATGTAGGTTTAACAAAACGCAGACTAAGAGATAGGATGTATAACCATCTGTATGACATCAAAAAAGGTACTGAATTAAATGCTTTAGCTAAGCATGTTTTAGTGTATAATAATCATAGTTTTAGTTTTAAGACTTTGCAAATTGTTAGATCCAATCCTAGAGGTGGGGATAGGATGAACTATTTGGCTCATATAGAGTTGAGATGGATCTTGAAACTGAGGGCACATGACAGTCCAGGATTGAATCAATATGTTTCCATCAAACCTATTCTTATAAATAGAAAACTATAACATCTATATTAAATTTCGTGTCATACTGTCACATAGTTTTTATTTACATCTTAATTTAGTTTTATTTAGTTTATAGTATTTTATGTGCAGAAACATATGAATGTTTTTTACACATTACATTTTGATATTTATCACATCATATTTATATATATTTTTGACTATACATATATCATTATACATTCATTTTCATATTTAATAGATTTGTTTTATATTTCCTATTTGGGATATTTGATCCAATGTGTCTTTTAAACCTGAAGATACAAATAAAACAAGTCTAAATAAGAACTTTATAGATTTAAGTATAATACAAAATATATAGGAGATACAAGATCTAGTATGTATCTATTAGGACATATATATATACAATTTTTCTACATGTTTAATCATACCCATTTGCATAGTTGTACATTTTTATCAGTCATTGTTTCATTTGATTAGTTTTATATATATGGAAAACATAGTTTTAATTGGAGGCTTCAGTTTAGTGATTTTGTTTTAGATATTTTTAGCCACACTGTTTAAAGTCATTGTTTTGTTTATCAGTAACCTTGAATAACACAATGTTGCTTATAGATATTGACTTTATATGCAGCGGGGCTCATTACAGCTCTTGTGATTTTGCCTTTATAGGCTTATAATATGCAACTGTTTCATGCTGTATGGTCCCTAGTTGAGTGTTTTAGAAGGTTTTCCTTTTCATTAGCATATGCATAACGCTAGCGCTTTGTATCACCATGGAAGTAATCTAACATTTTGTCACGTAGTAATGAAAAAAGAATAAATGTTTTGATGAAGGCTTACTAGTTGGTCATAAAAAGCTCAGCTTTGTTATTTCCACAATAGATGCTTATTTTATATTTAAACTATTATATAGTTGAGCACAAGGTTTTTAAAATCATGCAGTTGCCTGCTTTTGCATTGCTCCGAATACCAACTACGTTAATTATGTGTTTTGATGATAGCTTACCAGTTGGTTATAAAAAGCTTATCTTTGTTATTTCCACAATAGATGCTTATTTTACACTTAAACTATTATATAGCTGAGTACAAGGTTTTTAAAATCATGCAGTTGCCTGCTTTTGCATTGCTCCGAAAAACAACTACGTTAATCATGCTTACCATATTCGTATCAATACAAGATTATACGTTATCTCATTGAATGCAGTTGTTGCCAACGGCTGCATTAAAGAGAGCAAAAACAAGTGACTTTTATTAGATATACTATAGTATTTTAAGATTGTTTTGAGCTATATATTTGAGCTGTCAGTACCTGAGCTGTCAAATTTCTAGCGCTATGCGCATGACAGAGAATATAGTGTGTTGAAAATAGAGCGTTTATCGCTTCTATCTAAACCAATTTAATTTATAGTTTTATGTGTATACTTTGACTGCATTAGTTGTCAAGACACATTAACAGATTTACTATAATATATAAATTAGTTTATAAGTTTATAGATTTAATAAGGTTGTATCTGTTTTTAAGTTATTGTGTTTGAATCATTGCACTTGATGCTTTTAAGTCATGATTATGGCTTTTGATTAAGTGAATAATAGTTAAATTGTTTTGGTTTTGGTGCCAAAATTTGTATTTGAGAGTGGTGCTATTTACTGTGTTTTATGTCTGAAGAAGCGTAGTGTCTACTACGTGAAAGCACTAACCTTTGAATAAAGAAGATTTTTGGAAAAGAAGACTTTTGGTTTTTACAACAGAGGTATAAGTTTCCAGTGGTGTTAACTTCTGCATTTGTTTGCTAATCTCCAGGTATGGTAATGGGCCTTTTGTCAGTGAGAGGGGGGGTAAATATGTATGAACCTGTCTGACAAGATGTTGGCTATGTCAGTCATGTACATGTATTCATTTACTCTGCACTAACTCAGAACATATATGAGTTTACATTCATTGATATTTATGACATAACTAAAGAAAGCTTCATGGTTCTGTATGGAATCTTTGGCAGTATTTTTGGCAGAGCTTGGCTAGGATAATGTTAGGAGTGCTCATTGTTTATTGATGATACTGATCAGAAATTTATTGATCTTCTTTGGATTTTAATTTTCTTTGAACAACTTAAGTACTTGTATTACATAGTTTGATTATGACAGGTGTCCAATATATTATATTGGTCTGTTTTCATATCACTGTGTGTGCAAGGCAGGATTGGTGAATAGTGACGTGTCTGGAGTAAGAACTGCAACTGCCAGGTATATGTGGCCCACTGCTGTACTCAGACATGGCCAAGTGTGTGAGCATGCCCAGTGTGACCTTTCAGTATGTTGTTGACTGAAATTTGCTAAATTTGTTCAAGTGTGTGAGCATGCCCACTATGGGCATATATATATTATATGTGTGTGAAAAATCAAGTTTTTTACTTCAGGGCTCACCTTTGTGTTGTACATCAACAGGAAGCACGCTGTGCCTGCAGGGCTTCCATGAGTCAATTTGCATAGACTTATCAACATTTCTACATAGAGGGGGGACAGCTATTATTTGTACATTTCTACCGGGGGCACACCTGATTGTTACTGTGGGTGTACATACGATGAGGGGTACACCTGACACTTACTTGCTAGGCCTGCACTGCTATGTCAGGTACTCCATTTCAGTCTGTACTGTTGCCTATCATACTGGCTTTAGGCATACCACTGTACTACAGACCTTGGTTTCCAATTACACGCATATTAGTTTGTGACTTCATAGCCTACCCAACCCACATCACACTGCCTAGCCTGCTATCTGTCTGCATAGGCCTGGGGGGAGGTTACCCATATGCCTCTTCAGAGGGCATGATACAGCATTTGTTTGCGTTTGTCTACAACTGTCCTGCTGGCTGTGACTGTTAGGTATGTGACTCCCCCCAACTGGTATGTGTGAGTGACTTAAGTTGTGTCTGTGCCAGTAAAATGCTATCATGGCTTAGTGGTTCATTACTGTGACTATAGTGCACAGTATCCTGAGTTCGAGCCCTGTCACTGCTTTTTATTTTCCTGCTGAGCAGACCTGACTGGTTAAGGAACAGTAAAGTAGGTGTGAGCATGTTTACCCGACTTTGCGCTGGTTAGCACGTTGTGCAGCTACGCGCAATTGTATTTAAATATGCTCAATACTGGTAAAATGTGCTTAGTGCTTTATATTGCTTAAAATAGGATACTCATACCTCAGGTAGTGCTGCAGGGCTGCCTATGTTGGATGCACATAGTACACTCCTTATACATGTTTGAAAACAGGTAGTGTCAGTGAGTCAGTGTATGCGCTATGCGTTGCCTCTTTGCCAGGGCATACTGGGCACACCTCCTTCTGCCTACTGGGGCAGGCTCAGGTTGTTCCTCCTCCGAGTCACGCTGTGCTTGTGCAGGCCTTGGCAATGATGGGGGGCTGTTTGGCCCTGCCCCATGCTCTTCCTGCTGCAGCTGTTTCCACAGGATCATATTGTGTAGCATGGCACATACCATAACAATTTGGGTATATGTAGTTGGTGAGTACTGCAAGGCTCCACCAGATGTGTCCAGGCACCGGAACCGTGACTTCAGCATCCTAAACACACGTTCAGTTATGATTCTTGTTTGTGCGTGTGCCTCATTATGGAGTTCTTGTTCAGGTGTGTGTGCATTTCTGATGGGTGTCATCAGCCATGGCTCCAGTGCGTATCCAGCATCCCCTACTAGGTGACCATAGGGAATGTCCCCATTGGCAAATAACTGGTACAGCTGGGTCAGATGCCAAATGTGGGACTCTTGATAGCTTCCAGGGCATTCGGCACACACATTCATTATGCCCTGGGCATCGCACACGAACTGGCAGTTGATGGAGGGGGAGCCCTTGCGGTTGATGTAGACCCTACCCTGCTCACCGGGTGATGCTTTGATGCGTATATGCGTGCAGTCTATTGCATCCACAACCTCAGGGTATTGTGTTATTTGGTGGAAAAGATGCATATTGCTGGCCAATGCCTCACGGAAATTGTGGAAATATATGTGGTCACCGACATGGCATCCAGGAACTGGTGCAGTACCCTGGATGCTGATGCCTGTGAAATCCCCATCATATCACCAGTTGGTCTTTGGAAGGTACCTGTAGCTAGTATTCTTAGGCCAACACATACCTTGGTATCCACTGGGATGAGTTCCCCTCTGTTGGTTCTGTGTGTGAAGAATTGCCAGCACAGCTCAACAATTTGCTGTAGGAGGTCCCTGTCCACCCTATAGCGCTCCACTATCTCCAGCTCATGTAGCCCCTAGTAGGTTACCCTGGGTCTGTACACTCTTCTCTGTCTCCTCACTGTGGGTTGCTCAGCAGCATTCACAACATCACCACCCTCAGCACCTTGCACATGTTGGTTTATGATAGCAAGAGCAGCCCCTAACATTTTGTCTGACTTAAGCTTTTTAAGCTTTTCCTCTTTGTATACTGCAGTGTTGCAGAGTTCTTGAGAAAAAACAGGGGGTATGGTGTTTGCAGAGTTTAAAGTGCTGGGCTGGGCTAGTCTGCTGCCTGTGTAAGTGCCTGATACTGATATATTTCACCTAGCGGCTCTGCTAGTTCTCCTTGGTTAACTTCCTACTGCTACTTTTCCTTCTTTTTGTCTTTTTGTTTCCGCCTGGGGCAGCACCACGCAAATGAGCACACACACGCTGTGTGCATGTTTGCGAGGAGTTTCCTATCTTTCAACAGTGTGCACCTTGGGTTTGAGGCTTTCAAATAGGACAACTGTTGACACGTCTCTTTGCAATCCTAAGCAACTCAGGGCAAACACGAGCCACTGTGCTCCAATTAGCTTACAGCCTGTCTGACATACCCCCTCATGATGTCACTTATATTCTAGCCTTACACTCACCTACTCCTAATCTTACACTCTTGGGACATGCCTCACATGCTGGGAAAAATTAGGATTCACTGTCCTTATCCTCATTTGCATAGGATTGCCTAGTAATTCATGGTTACATCTCTCACACTGAGCTTCCCCCCCCTTAGCAACCACTAGTCAGTAGCCATGTTGTCTTCAGCCTGCCATTCACCTGCATGGCAGAATAAGCTTTTTAGTGAAAATGCCCATTTTTGGCTTTTTTTTTTTTAATTATTTTCTTGTTTTTTAAAGTGCTGCATATTTGCGCTATGCTGCGCTATGCTTAAACATTGGAGATCGGGGGGAAGTAAAATTTTTTATGTTTTTAAACATTTTAGAAATGACAATGGCCTTATATTTGGCCATTGGCATGATTCCTCAACTATATGCAGCCTTTATTTGGAGATGTCATTGCTCCGTTTAGCTATTTGCAGAATTGTACTCCGTTACCAATGGAGTACATTTCTGCGGGTAACACTAATCTTCCATGGACAGATTAGTGTTTGCTGGATCACAAATGTACCTCATTTGCATGGCTTTCGCCAACAAATGAGGTAATTTGCATACCATGACGCTGTCAGTGCAAGACTAGCTTTAGCAGCTCTCATGCACGCTCCTGCTGGCTGTTCCTGGATTGCACTGCAGACATATTGCCGGCATGAGCTCCTACACTCTTCTTGCACTCCGTGCAAGCTTTTGTGAATCCGGGGGACTATCTTGTTTTGTATTCCTTTTGAAGCTTACATGAATCTAATTCATCCTATACTACTGCTGAAAGACTGGGTCATACTGCCTGCTCTAACGTTTTAGAGGCAGAAAGTCTGACTGGGTAGAAGTTTCGGTGGAGGTTCTGAGAGAAAGCTCCAAAGAACAAACATTGTCATATACATTGTATTGGTTCTTTAGAGAAATTGTATAAAGGTTACATGAACTGCAATATGAACTGAGGGGAAAACAGCCTTATGGTATATTCTGAAGACAATTTGATAGGGGTAAGGAGGTATAAGGGATGAAATTGTTTACATTTACGGGCATAGTTTATCCAAGAAGAGGCACATATTTTTATCTAAAGTCTTGAGTGATTTTGAAAAGGGGGGATACAATCCTGATGGGTACAGGTAAGGAGTTCCAGACCTCTGCAACCTTGACTTTGCTCAGTAGATTTGATAGGCTTGTAGATGGGCAGGAGTTTTTAGTCACTGGATTTGAGTTTTTTTATGCAGTTTTGTATATGCAGGTCAAATGTAGGATTGTCGTCCACTATCACCGTAATAGTTTGCTATGGGAAGTGATTTCAGTGGTTGTGTATCAAGAGAGGACTGGGGGGGGGGGGTGACACCAATTTTTATCTAGGAAGTCTCGAGGTGGTTTTGAAAAATGGGGGGTATAATCCTGATGGATACAGGTAAGGAGTTCCCAAACCCTTGTAAGAGTACAAACTCTGCTCAGATGTGACAAGTTTGTAGATGGCTGTTGGGCAGGGTTGGGATTAGATATTCCGGAATCCTTGGAAACTATTGTGATACATTGTCCAGTACTGCCTGTCTTTCTGGCTGGTGTCTTTTTTTTCCTTTGATTTGATGAAGCCTGACTCTTGATACTACCATCAAATCCAGTTTCATCTCAAAAAGACAATGTGCATCAGCCTATGGTTGGTGATTCTGTCTGGGCCACTGATCAACCTATATACTATTTACCTTTGAGCTCCTCCCTTTAGTATAGCTTTCTCAGCCACTATGGAACAGTATTTAGAAACCTTGTTTGAGGCTATTCAGTACCTGGCCTAGTATGAGACTCCACTATTATGTATAGGAGTAGTCTGGGGTAAGACTGTGCTGCTAATCATGTTATAGCTGTTTATAAGGCTACTGTGGCTTCCTTGGAGTACTCAATGGACAGCCAATTCTGGTGGTTGTGTTCCTGTAATTGATTCTAATGCTAGTTAGTCTAGACTGTTCTCTCTTTCAGAGGAGCAGAAGGCTATGGTGATTTTTCTAGTTGACATAGTCCAGTCACTGATTACTCAGAAGGTGAACTTGAGCTAAGTCCAAACACATGTTCACTTTTCCTTGTATGATTATTGTTTTGCTTGGGAGCAGACTGAACTAACCCAGAGCTAGGCAGGGTATATGACCTTGTATGAGATTATCCTTTCTGTCTATCTTCCCCCCTCCCTTAAACAGTGGAATGATTGTCAAATTAATGCATTGGGGTAGCTAGGATATTTCATGTACCCAAGTTCTCTCCAAACATGTCTGCCTTCAAGGAGTAACACAAACAAAAATCCCAGCAACAATGTTGAAGCCAAACTATAAGAGAGGTTCCCTTCTGCAAAATGAGATTCTTGATCAAAGGAATGACTGTGCTGAATCATAGCAGCAGTAACCCTTTCTCCTACCTCTCAGCTGGGCTGTCAACTTTGCAGCCTGGCTGCATATAGTCTTAGATGAAGAGTAATTTGTAGAGGACATACTTGGTGGATAACAAATCCTCCCCCTTTCAGGGGAATTCTATACATCAGCCAGACCAGACACTACCATTTCCTTCGGTGCTTCATTACCTTTGTGTCACTGGTACTTGTTCTAGGACCCTGCTTCTAGCATGTAAAAGATAAAAAAAAAAAAAATGGAACTCTGTCCCTACAAGCGTTCAAAACACGTCATCCAAAGCCTACTTTAAAGACCCGATCAGGCAACATCTCAAGTAAAGTTGGCAGTGCCATGATTGCTCCCCAGGCTAGTGAAAGCGGATAACATATGCATACTAAATCTAGAGCACTTGATAATAGTTTTCAATCTTACTCACAAACACTGGCTAATCTACAATGTATATACTGTACCTGTGTATTATGTATGTATTCTACCTATGTTCCAAATTTCAGCTGTACACCACAAATCTATTAATTACATTTATTTTTAAAATTAATATTTTTTTGTTTGTTCTCTCCACTGTAACTGTTTATGTGCCGCATACCACTGTAAAAACATGTCTCTTGTAATTTGTGTGTATACTGATCATGTCTAAATAACTAAATGTGTCTGTAATTTTTCTTTGTGGAGCTTTTCTTCCCAGGCCTCTGCTGAAAAAGGGCCTTTTCGGCTCAGTCAGACACCCCCGGTTAACAAATGTAAAATTAAATAAATAAATAAATACTGCAGAATCTTTTGGTACCAAAAAAAGAGCGCCTGGAAACCTGTCCTAGATTTTTCCTTTTTGAACCCCCTTTGGAAAAGTTCTAAAATTCAAAATGCACACCTTGCAGTCTACTGCTGCTTTCAGACCATTTTTTTTTTTTTTTTTGACTATCTTGAATGATTATATTCCTGTTTCTCCCAGTTTCAGAAAGTTGAGGTTTTCTGTCTGGCTTGCATTTTCTGCATTACTTATTGTGTAGGGAGCATTGTCCATGGGAGTCCCAAGTGCAGGGCTTGTGAAGTCATCATGATCTGCCAAAGCACACAAACATAAGTGGTGTTGGCAGTGATTTCATGCCTTTCTTCACTTGTGGACTCTGGTCACAGAACTACTGTGATGTGGTACCTGAACAAGTAGGGGGGTACAAGGACCTTCCTTTACTGTTTGGCAGTGATGACTTGGTAGCTGGCTCAACAGCATTCTCTGGCTGAGGCCTTGTACATTCTATCAGACCATTAGTGGCATCCAACATAGATCCTGGACAGACCCTCAGTGGAAACTCCACAAAGAAGTTGAGGCAGGGAGTAAAACATTGGCTTAACACCTGTGGTTTAGTGCAAAATGGTTCTAAACCCTGTCTTTGGAATGAATGGGAATGTATTAATCCATGATTGTTATACAGGCTGTGGTTATTCAGCATGATATGTGAGGGGAATAACTAGTGATGTGAAGTTCTGTCTCACTGTTCATTTTTACTGATTGGTTTGGAGCCGATCCTTGGCTCCGACTCTGCCAACTGCAAAAGCTTGGTCTTCAACCAGCACGAGGCCAACTCCCTATCCCATGATTCACCCTGATCTTTCCTCCAATCAAGTTTGCCGCTGTAACTTGATCGGACATTCATCAGCTCTGGCTAGTGAATAACTTTATTCTCATAACTGTTTTTAGTCTGTTACTTGGTGATTTAGATAGGTTCATCTATACTTACATTATATAGATAATATTGTTTTATTAGTGGCCATCTTTTTAGGCCTTTTTTCTCCCCATCTCAGTTAAGTCTATAGTTAAATTACTTGGAAATTAGTGGCTGTTTTTAGGCCTTTTTTTCTCTTGTCATGAATGTGTATTTGTATTACAATAGAGCCCTTTTTCACGGGGCACGCAGTTAACTTAGTGTGAACTTGTACTAATAAAAATTGGATGTTAGCGGCAGTGTTTTAAGGCCTTTTTTGTCTCCATACCTATAGTACTGAATTGTGTATTATCTGTTAAATTACAGCCCTATTTTTTTTACAGAGCAGATAAGCTTCTCTTAGATAAAAGTTTAGATTAATAGCCAATTCTCTCAGCCTTTTTTTTCTCAAGGCTTTTATAGTTGGTTTAATGTGGATATTACTGTTAGAGCACTCTTATTTACAGGGCATTTTTGCTGTGAATTATTAGTTAGTATTTGCCTTTTGTACTTTTGAATATTTGTCCTTGATACTATGTCTCAGCAGGAGAAGGAAAAAGCCAAATCTGGCTTCAAAAAATGCCCAAGATGGGAAAAGATGTCTATAACCAATGGACATACTGAATGTGTCTACTGTTTGGGTGAGGTAAACCTGTAGGAAAGCTGTGCTATATGCCACTCCTTTAGCTCCAGAGTTTTGCATGAGAGAAAAAGAAAACTCATAAGGGCCTGTTAAAATCCTGTTTCCAAGAGTCGCTGGATAAGTCAGACAAGCACTCAAAAAAGCCTTCGAAACCGACAGTCCATCTACTTCGAAATCTGCTTCTAGTAAGGCTTCAACACGGGTTCCACATCCTTTGGAACAGACTGTCATTATGGTTAGGAGCCAGTCCCTGACCTACCGACAGTCCATCTACTTCGAAATCTGCTTCTAGTAAGGCTTCGACATGGGTTCCACAGCCTTCGGAACAGACTGTCATTATGGTTAGGAGCCAGTCCCTGACCTACCGACCGTCCATCTACTTCAAAATCTGCTTCTAGTAAGGCTTCAACATGGGTTCCACAGCCTTCAGAACAGACTGTCTTTATGGTTAGGAGCCAGTCCCCGACCTTGGAGCTGGTATCTCCTACATTAGTCTCCCATTTTACAATTGGTGGCTTTGTCACATTCTACACAGGCCTCAAGTAGACTGTCTGATTTGGATGTGGACTGTGGTGAAGAAGCTTCTACAGCTACCAGCGCTGCCAAAAATTATGTGCACTGACCCCGGGGGCTTCGTAGCTGACCTTAGTTCCTCCAACACCTTCTATTCCTCTGACCTGCATGGGTGTTTCAGAGCCAGAGCGTGCAGAACTGATCGTGGAACCCTCAGGACAGACACCTGCTCAGTTTTTCAGCCCTGACATCTTCAGTGCAAACTGAGGGATTTCTGAGTCGACGCTCACTGGTCAGGTCCAGGGAGGATAGTAGGACCGACTTGTCAGTGCCGACTTTACCTCTCTGGGTGCAGACTATTTCCATCAAATCTTCAGATCGGAGGGATTCTTCTCGTTGGGACAGAGGGGCCTTCAAGGCTATTAGAGGGCCTTGTCCACCCCAATGACTGCTCCATCAGTTCGGGCAGATCCCTCCCTGAAAGCCAGTGTCTGCCTCTTCATCACACACTCCATTAAAGCGTAGAGATCTGAGCCTCAGGAAGCCCCATTGGGTGAGCCATGTTCTTCCAAGACCTCTCCAGAAGCTCCCACTGAAGAGGTGCCAAGGAAGAGACTTTGCAACAGGAAGCATCTGGACTCACCACAGGAGTCAGTCACTTCAGATACTGACTTGGATGAGTCAGAAGGGTCCCCCTCAGAAGGTATCTCCTTTGCAGATATCTTAGAAGTTCTTAAAACAGAGGGGTGGCTGAATCTCTTAACCCTTCTGATGATTCAGTCCTGCTGAAGGCTTTTGGGTCTCATCCCTCCACCTCTTGGGTGTCTTCACCCTTTGAGTTGCTTGAATTACTCACTCGAAGGGCATGGGAGTCCCCAGACACCATGGAACCTGTACCCAGGAGGCCTAACAAATTTATAACTAGCCCTAAAGATACTCCTTCTTACTAAAGGAGTACCTGATGCTATTGTGGTGGCAGCAGCCACCAAGAAGGAATTATCAGACTTAATCTGTTCATCCTCCTAATAGAGAATCCAGGATTATGGACAGATGCAGAAAGAGTATGTTTAGTTCAGTGGCCTTTGTCCTTCGATCACTGAACTACCTCACACATTTCACTAGATTACAAAGGGATCTGAAGGAGCTAGGAGATGCCCTGCAGGGTTCAGTAGCTGTGGAGGTTTCGGACAAGATAACTTCCCAGCTCTCCACTCTTAATTTGATAGTGAACTCATCCATCTGTTATCATATGCAGCTGATGGTATGACCAGAGCAGCAGGTACAAGAATCGCTCTCATATTCCTGGATGTGCTTGTTCCTTCATTAACACCCCCTTTGACTGTTCGTCCCTTTTGGACCAAAGGTAAAGGAAACACCAGGAGTGATAAGGACAAAGACCTTGTCTGCTGTTGGTGTACATTTTTCTACCCCGAATAGACCTTACCCCAAAGACGGGAGGTGGAAAGATATGGTTCCGTAAATCTCCAGGATCTTTCCAGAACACTCATGGTGAAACCATCACTAAAGGCAGAGGAGGGGGTAATAATGGAAGACGTCACCTGCATGGCGGAGGGGGTCCGCAGAACCAGGGTGACTGATCAGTTCTTTGGAAAGTCCTGTCAGTGCTCCTGAAAGGAGGCCTGACTGTTCATCTCTGAAGACAGTCAGGGGATGCCTATCTTTGTACCTAGATGCCTGGGTAAAAAAGACAGCTGGGTACAAAGCATAATATCCAGAGGATACTCTATTCCCTTTGCCATTCCACCCAGTCACAGGGACCTAGCAGCCTTGGAGGTCCAGAGGTTGATGGAGAAGTCGTCTAGTCAGTCCCAGCAGACCAGAGAGGATCCGGAACTTGCTCAAGCTTCTTTTTAGTCCCAAAGAAAATGGGGGACTGGAGACTATTCTGGACCTAAGCAGACTAAAGTCAGTAAACAAGACTAGGTTCCAGATGGTCACGCTTCAGTCAATACTGCCTTTTCTGGGGAAAGACAATTGGATGTGCTCTATAGATCTTTAGGATGCGTACTACCACATAAAGATGGACAGGCCATCCAGAGATCATCTACGCTTCTGGCTGGGAGCCAGCCATTATCAATTTCGCACTGTGCTCTTTGGTCTCACTACAGCCCCCAGAGTGTTCACCAAATGTATGACAGTAGTCACCACTTACCTGAGACGTTTGGGATTCCAGGGGTTTCCATATCTAGACTGGCTCCTCACTGCCATCACCAAGCATCGATTTATTCAGGCGAGGGACACAGCCTTGCATTTCTGCAGTCAATTTGGGGATTACTATCAACTCAATCTGCCTTATCACCATTATTGGAGCAGAACTAAACAGTTTTAATGACATTAAGTTGGCCTCCAGAAAGAGCATGTGAAAACCAATATTAGACCTGCTTCTAAAAAAAAGCCCCAGTCTCAATGGTAATCTGGCGGCAGCAATCATTGCCATTCCCCTTGCTCGAATGCACATGCAAGTTCTTCAATGGCTCCTATTCTCTCAATGGTCCTTTCAGGAACTCCCAATGTCACACCAAATCATCATAACAAATATGTGCAAGAAGTACCTTCAATGGTGGCTAACATATCAGCAGGTAACTCGTTCTGTCCAATCCCATAGCCACAGTGACCACGTGCTCTTCCTCGATAGGGAAGCACCTTCAGTGGTGGCTAACATATCAGCAGGTAACTCGTTCTACCCAATCCCATAGCCACAGTGACCATGGACGCTTCCTTAATAGGGTGGAGGGGCATTATCTTGGAAGAACAGCCCAAGGCATGTGGAAGAAACCCTAGGCTCATCTGCATATAAATGTTCTGGATATGAGAGCGGTACTTCTAGCATTGCAGTCCTTTCAAGACTCTACCTCCTGGAACAATTGCAATTCAGACAGAATGTCAGTGGTATTACCCCGTGTCGAGAAGCTCTGAGAGTATGGCAGTGGGCAATCTACCCAGTGCTTTCTGATAGCAAGCACATCCCGGGGAAATCCAGTGTGATAGCAGACAAGCTAAGCAGGGCAATTCTGCCTCACGAGTGGTCCCTAAAGAAACAAGTAGCAGAATGGATATTCTGCAGGTGGGGCCAGCTTTGCTGCGATCTCTTTGCAACCACAACAAACATGAAATGCAGCAGCTACTTTGCCCTGATCCCCCCAGGATGCCCTAAGGGATGCACTGGTGCACAATTGGCCCCTGGGTCTCTTTTATGCCTTTCCTCCTTCCCTCTGATACCCAAAGTATTACAGAAAGCAAAATATATGGGAAGGACCATAATCTTAATAGCCCCTTACTGGCCTTGGCAAATTTGGTTTCCCTTCTTCCAGCCTCACCTCTTGGAAGAACCCTGGATCTTGGACCCAGTTCTAGATCTGCTGACCCATTCATTGGGGGCTCTTCATCCTTCTCTTCATACCCTCAAACTGACAGCTTGTCTGCTCCAATTCCAACAATAGCCATGATTTACAACCTCTCAGCAGAGGCCCAACATATATAACATCCTATCTTAAATCATCCACCAGAAAGTTGTATCTTGGCAAATGGAAGAGTTTCTGTATGGGCATCTTTGATATTGATCCTTGCCTAGCTCCGATCCCATCTATATTGGAATTTCTGACTAAACTTTAACGAAGGAGCTGCTGCAGCTACCATCAGAGGTCAATTAGCAGCAATCTCAAACTTTCATCTTGGCTTCTAAGGCTCCAATATCATGTCACATTGACTCTCTAAAGCCCTTCTTAAAGGTAGCATTCATTTGAGACCATTCAGATCTCCAGCCATACCATGGAATTTAAATTTTGTTCATTCCAGAATTATATTGCCTCCTTTCGAACCAGCCTCGTCCTGTAATTCCTTTCATGGAAGACTATATTTTTGATGGCCATTACTTCTGCTTGGAGGATTTCTGAGTTGCAGGCCTTGACCATCATACTTCATCTGATTTTCCATAATGACAAGAGTTCGCTCAGAACTAATCCATCCTTTTTTTACCAAAAGTTTGTTCAGAGACTAATCTTAACCAATCCATTGAGTTGCCAGTTTTCTTTCCTAAATACACACAGGATGGAACATGTGCTGCACCAACTTTGTTCATAGACATTTTTTATTTAGATAGAAATTCAGATCAATCAGCTCTTTTTTTTTTTTTTACTCCGAAAAAGAAACAGGGTGCCCCAGTGACAAAAGTAACCTTGTCAAGATGGCTATCAGATTACATTTCCTTCATTTATAGCTCAGAATGCTCCTTCATAACAGAAAATAAAGGCCCTGTTTCAACCTCATTGGCCTTACCATCAGTAAGAATGAAGGCAAGATGAACTCATATGGAACGTTATGATGAGTACATAACTTTTTCTCGGGCAACATCTAATCAGATTGATACTAGTACTTCACTGGGAGATTCGATTTAGGTGTGGAATGCATTATTTCAGTTTATACAGATGTTGCTTCCATGTCCTACAGTAGTGAAGCAACATCTTAAAACTCACTGGTTATGCCCTTGCTGTTACCCTAATTGTCTGCATTGTCTTTTGCCATTTTTCTCTATCCTGCCTCCCCTTACCTTTTTATTACTACTTACCCCTGGGTAGTGGTAACTGTCTGAAATTATTGTTGCAAATAGGAGATGAATTAAACTGTGAACATATCGTAAACAACCTCACATATCTTAATTGAAAGAGTATCTTGTTTCCTTTCAAAGTTATTGTGTTTCATAATTTGCATACTTCTATTTAGCTAAGGCTCTCTAATTATTTTTAACTAATTTTATGTAAATAATTTCTTTTGAATATGGTATTTGCTTAAATAGTATGACTTTGTAACTACTGCTCTCTCATTTTATTTTGTCTTACATTTTTTCTCTTATAATTGTGCATTATTAACTTTTAATTGTCACTGTGGAGCTTTTCTCCCTGGGCATCTGCTGAAAATGGAAATATATCCAGTTGGATTAGCCCGGTTAACAAATGTAAAATAAAATAAATAGTGGAACCCTTATTACAGTCATGCTGCGTTTCCAGCAGTGTGCTAGTCACTTGGAGCAGCCAGCTGGGGGGGGGGGGTCTCTGCTGCTACTGCTTTCCTTATTGAAACTGGGTGTCTGGTTATGTGTAATGTTCAGATGTAGGGTTTGTCAAAAGAGTTGTATCACACTGGTGCCCCATTACATATCAGCCTTTGGAGTGCTTACACAGTATTTAACGGAACATGTTAAGACCATATAAAAATTCTATAGCTTTGCCTCTAGCATCTCTGGGCTGGTGTAAATTATTCTTGACTTGAGCCTGAAGCAGCATGTTTTCTATATTTCTGGTTTGTTCATAGTTATTTATGGCATCCTGACCTTTTTTTTTTTGGGGGGGGGGGTTCTGGTTTAACTATCTTACCAGTTGATGGGCAGTATTAGAAAGCGCAAGGATTTTTTTTTAATTGCAGATCAATTTCTCTACTGCACAACATCTAGATTAACAGTCACCAAACTGAGATCCCTATAATCTGCTGTCTGTTTCTTTCCTCCACTCCACTACCTGCTCCTTTCCGTTTATGGAAGTCCTTGTGTATGGGCTGCTGGTACGACAATATAATCTGCTTTCTGAACTATCTTATCCTGTTTCTGCTCCAGAACAGATTGGTACCTGTATACTGATGATCTGAGTATCCTTTGTATTTGGCTCCTGTATACTGATTAAGTATCCTTTGTATTGCTGTTGTACTTTATGGGGTTGCAGGTAAACTCTGTAATGTAGCTGCTAGGAGGGAGTTATGGGTGAGGGGAGGAACTGTTGCTGTGGATCCAGTGGTCCAAAGACCCCATCCTGTGAGGGAGGATGGAAACGGATATGATTATGGTAAATGCATAACTTTTGCTTACAGCATTTTGCTCTGGGTTTTATGCAGCCAGCACCACCACTTAATACAGTCAGTTTCACCCTCGTCATGGGAGACCTTTAACTACCTCACCATAGACTGGAAGAACTATTCCTGCCAAAATGCACTTACCCAGAGATTCCTTGACCTTGTTAACTCTTAATGCCTTGGACCAACTAATAGACCCCCCCAATAGGGGGTGAAAACATTAGACCTAGAACTGACAAAAATGGGTGAACAATGTAGCACCCCTACAGTGTCTTCCTCCCTTGTAAGAGCTGGCCACAAAGCTGTCTCTGAAGTCTCCATTCTCCCCACCACCTAGACCAGACATAAAAACTTCTCCAAAACTGATTTTAACCTTCTGCGAGGAGGTTTAAATAGCTTTATGTAGCTTTTTCCTCACCTGTGGAATTTGACATTTATGCGTAAACCTACCAAGGACCTATATAAACACCTACATAACTGTATGGGCTCAGTGATCCCAGACAGGATCAAGAAATCCTCTACTAAGTGCAAACCAATCTGGTGGACTATAAATAGATTCTACAATATAAAAAAAAAACTGCTGTCCAGGGGTAAGGAGCAGATGAAGTAATCTTGCCTCAGCCTAAAAGATTAGGGCTCTTGTGAAATCCTTGAAAGCTGAGCCCAAACTGGCCACCTTTATATAAGGCCACCATTGGCTACATCTGTAATCACAGTGGTATCACCTACACTATGACTGTTGACACAGCTAACCCACTAGCAGACAGGTTCAGTGAAAACTTACCCTGACGGCAGTGAATTGGGTCATTCCCAACACTTGCCCCCTGCCCATCATCTTCAGTGAGCAGATCATAAATGCTCTCGCTGAGCCAAAAAACACTGCCTCCAGACCGCCACTGTAAGGCCATGGAATGCATTAACATGGACCTTATAAACAAGGATATTGGTAGTCTCCAGGCACTTGATCCCACTCTGTGTTTGTCAAAGGGAGGTCATGCCTTTTAAACCTGGAGGATGACTGAGACAGTTACCAAGGCCCTGGATGAAGGTAAAAAGGTGCATACTGCCTACTTTATGACACCATCCCCCACTCTGGCATTATAGACAAAGTCACAGATTGGCATCTACCCATGTCAGTAGCCAAATGATTCACTGACAGAACCCACTTGGTCACAATGGGGGAATCTACCTCTAATATTAGACCTGTAACTACTGGTGTACCTCAGGGATTGGTTCTGGGGCCTCTGCTTTTTGGAATCTGCTTTTGAAGTGCAAGCCAAAAACAAAGGTCTGTGGCTAACCAGATTTGCAGATGACTGCAAACTGGGGGCTATCATTAGCTCCCAAATGATGTGGACATCCTTCAAGAGGGTCTCATTTAAACAAATAACTGATGTCTAGAACATGGCCACAGGCTCAGGCCCAAAAAGTGCATCATTGTCCCCTTGAGAAAAACTATGTTCCTGTAAATTACCACATCGGCGACAATGTCCTGAGTACCCGACATTTGATCATCATATAGCCTCTTTGATGTGAAGGGCACTCTATATGGCCCACCTCCTAAATAAAGGTATCACATGTAGAAAAGTCATAACCTCCCTTTACTCACTTATCAGGCCCATAATAGAGTATAATGCCCCTTTCGATATGTACCTCTTCAAACACCTACAGCAGCTGTAGAGAGATTCCTGACAAGGGGAATATAAGGTCTCAAACATTTATCGTATGTAGATGGGCTAAAGACTGTATTTCATACAGATTACTCAGAGGTGATCTGTCTGGCATACAAAGCTATCTCCAACCCTACCTTATTGGAAGTGCATATTTCCAAAACCAAAAATACATGTGTAACTTGTACTAGGGACTTAAAACGTGGCCTGCAGCATAAATAGAACTTGCTGGCAGGATAGATTTGTGTTCCAGAGGCTCCCCCATCTGTGGAATAAGCTCCCTCTTCATGTTAAACAGAGCACCTTTTTCACCTTTATTGAGTTACCGCAATCTTTATCTTGAAACACATCAAACACATCACACAATGTACTGTTGATTACAGTGACTCATAATTAATCCTGATACCCTGTCAGTGGTTCTACAGGTAAAAAAAGTTGCTAAACAGTCATACAGATTGGATTTAACTGCATTGATTTGTGTTATGAAAATTGACAAACATTTGCAAAGTTACCGTAAATTATATTCAAACAGGATTGTCTCAACCCTAAATTATATTCATATAGGATTGTCTCAACTGACTTGGTTCAATGTCTACTGTTTAGGCCATGGTTATGAAGGAAATATCCCTTAATGACTGTCCTTGTAGCCAGAGCTCTGTGGTCCCATATAAAAGTTATGGGTGCATGTTGCAACAGATAAGGCAACTTAGAATACATAAAAAAATTGCAATACATGAAAGGTTTATACAGTTGTGAATGGCATTGTGTGCGTTATTGCATATGTCCCATATAAGTTATGGGTGCTCCACTCATTGGTTGGTTGTGGGAAGAGCTCCAGCTGTTGGAAAATTGCATCCATCACCTCACTTCTACATTTTATTTTCCCTAGCTATAGAACAGACAGGTTAGAAAAGTGCAGCGTTATTTCTTGCTTTTACATTGAACTGTGTATATACCACATCATGATTATCTCAAGCATTTACATTACCTTATTCTAATTCATTTATTAGTCTTCACTGTCTAAAATTTTTTTTTTGGTACTAGTTGGGATTTTTCTGATTGGTTATATACTCTTAGTTGAACCTGAAAGTGGTCTACTGAGATCAGTAATTCTACCTTGCCTAACAAATGAAAATAAAACTATTATAGTACTGGGAGTAGGGCAGGTAACTTGGTAAAGTTTATACGTTGAACAGCCTATTGCCTGCTGGATGATTTTGCTTTTAGAGCAGTAATTCCTGATCCATGACGAGGACATACAACTTTAGTTTTTTTTTAAATCTTGTGCAGAGTAGCATTAACAATCTTAAAAATCAAATGGTGTGTTTACTGGAGCAAAAGGAGAGGTGTTGGAAGATCCTGAGCTAATGGTGGAAGTAGCCGATTTTATTAAAGGGAACCACATTAATTCTAGGTGAAAATAGTTTCCACTGGCTTCGTTAATGGTTTGTGCATATCATACTAAAATGAACATGATTATCCAGCTGTGTGGGACGAGCAGCATTGCTGACTGGAAGCTGTTGTGCAAGTTGAGCAGCCCCTGCTCAAGCCTACAACTGCTAGTGGCCACGTTGAAGTAAGTTGTACACAATTTAAACAAAGCAGAGATCATTAAATGAGTACACATGCATGTCACAACAGATAGGGCAACTTGGAATACATAAAAAATAGCACTACATGAAAGGTTTATACTGTTGTAAATTGCATTGAGTTATTGCACATGTAGGAACCATCAATGGGCTCTGTCATATAGAAAGAAACATGCAAGTTACTATTTCACATGTCTTCAGTGGGAAAGCACATAGAACTATGGACCAATTGAGAAAATTAAAGAATACCTGGAGATAATGACCAGAGAAGTATTAATGGTGGCAGCAGCATGCATTTTGGAAAGGGAGACAGTTGAGATTGCACTACATACCGAATGGGATATATCAACAAGGATCTGTCAAAAATAGAATTATGTTGAAAAGGTAAAATAACATGCTGCAGTGCATTAGTACAAATTTAAAAATGTACCCGGAAATGTTGAACCATGTCATGAAAATTATACTAAGATGGAAGTCCTGAAAGTCAAGTCAGGTGGAGGCAGTTCAATAATACCTGCTGTGTGCGTATGAATGCCAGTGGACATGATTAGGTTTGCATTGAAGGAGGACTACTCATGATGGCCTCAAGGAAAAGTAATCACAAGTGTGTGATGCTCCATGCATTGTTTCACTTACATGTGATTGGAATGTAAAGCAGTTGTGGCTAAGTATTATATTACATTTGTACATCCTGCTGCCACACATACAGTTAATGCAGTCTGCCAAAGCACACACCTGAAAGCAGTATACTATCATGTTGTAAATCAAAAGTTTTCTTGAATTGAGCATGCTGAAATGCATCTGTAATACCTGTATCGCAACATACCTTGACAGGTGCAGTAATGCCATAGGCTAGTAAGTGGACTGTAGAAACTGTTAGTTTACATATAACAGGTGAATGCTTGCCGATAATATTGGTGTTCTCCGCTACTATCTCCATTGTGTGGCCAGTGGCCATGCTACCATAGCCAAATTCTAAATGTTTTTATTCTACAAAATGATATGACAATAACTACTCTCCAACGGTAATTTTAAGTGCTGAGTGTTGCATTACATCAATGTCCTTCAAGGATGCATCTGCAGTCCTAACAAATGGGTTGTCCTGGCCTCAGGCAGCCCTTCAGTCGGCCGGATTCCAAAGTCTGGGTCTGGCCTCGGCTGATGTCGCACTTCACCCGACGTCATAGCTGCAGTTCTGCGGGTATAAAGGTATCAGCCGACGCCATTTTCCTCAGTCTTTCTTGCCGCGTGGCGCCGGAAGCAGAAGCTGTACACAAGTGCCGGTCGGACAGAACCAGAGATTGCTACTACCGAAGACTTCTAAAAAGCTAAGTACCCCATTGGGGACTCTTTCTTGCCTCAGCCGATGTCAGAAAAAGTGAATAACTGTTTAACTTGTGGGAAACAAATACCTCATAAAGATTTCCACTCTTACTGCCTACCCTGTTTAGGCCCAGACCACGACGTAGCAGCTTGTCTAGCCTGTGCTTCCTTCAACCGACGAACACTTAGACGTCGGTCGGAGTTTGCAGAGGAGTTTTTCGGCTCCGCTTTTGCTTATATCATGCCGTCGGAGACTCCGACTTCACATTTAGCTAAAAAGTGTAAGGAAAAGGACCGACACTCGCGGTCCGCGGTTTCGGCCGAAACCGCGGCTAAGCCAACCGCGAGTGTCTCAGTTTCGGCTGAAGCCGAGTCCGTGGTTCTTCCTTCGGCCGAAAGCTTGCCTCCTTCTACCGAGGCCTCCTCCAGCATGGCTGAATCTGCTACTGAAAATCCTCCTGTTCTTACAGTTTCTCAGGATTTATCAGATACTATCCCCTTAGATGTATCTACTCCTGCACGTGGAGCTGCTAGGCCCCCTGCATCCATGTCAATTAAGGCTTTTGCCAGGGCTAAAGCAGCAAAATCTTCAAAGGCCGTGCCTGCTAAAGCCCCCTCTCACAGGCCTAGCTCTAGTACTCAAATGCTTAGTCTAGCAGAGGATCTCATTTCTTTGATCAGGAGAACCCAGTCTCACCCTGACAGGGCCTCTCACCCACCTCCAGAGAAGAGGCTTAGAGCAGAGCCCCCTGAGCCAGTTCCTTCAGATTATTCCTCTGATGATTCAGAAAATTCAAATCCTCCAGAGGGCCCTTACTCTCCATATGAGGACTCTGATGCAGAGGATTCCATGCCTTCTGCCTCTCCTCCTGAGGAATTTTCTTTTGGGGAAACCTTGCATGCTATGAGGGAACAATTTCAATGGCAGGGCCAGGATTTTTCAGACTCTAGGAAAAGGCTTAGGACCTTTTTGCATTTACCACAGCATAGGCCTTTAGCTATTCCTCCAGTACTTACAGTTGTGGATGATGCATTTAATGATGCTTGTACTGCCCTGACTCACTGCCTCCGGCCCTGCTAAGCCCGACAGATACTACAGGGTTCCGGACACACATTATCATTTGTATAAGGCTCCTATTGCAGATCCTGAAACTATTTCACAGGGCCCCAAAGCTGTAGCAGTTGCCTCTGCCAAAACCCTCCCTCTGAAAGAGAATCTAGGGCATTGGAGAGATGGGGTAAAAAAGTTTATACTTCTGCTACTCTTTCGGCTAGGGCCTTAAACTGTCAATTCCACATGATTCAGTATCAGGAATTTCTGTTAGATCAGCTCACTAAAAAACTGTCCTCTCCTGAACCTTTAGACCGTAAGTCCCTTCAGGATTTGGTACATAACACTCAGCAGGTCAGTAATCATTCCTTAAAATGCGGCTATGATGCACTGGAGGCTTCCTTTAGATCAGCTATGACTGGTACAGTGATCAGAAGGCATGCATGATTAAAAGAACAATCCTTACCAGACCATGTAAAATCAAAGCTTCCAGATGCTCCCATGGAAAAGCACAGTTTGTTTGGTTCCCCTGCACAGCAGGTGTTGAAGAAGGTGGAAGAAAAAGCTAAATCTGTCCAGACAGTCAAGGATTTCTTACAGGTCCAGCCTCCGAGGTTTAGTAGGAACTGGCCTTCCAAGAATTGGTCCTTTCCAGACACCACCAGAGCACAGAGAAGCAGAAATAGACGCCCTAGAGGCAGAGGTCAATCCAGAGGTGCCTACAGGGGATGTCAGTGGCAGCCTAACAGCCAGAGAGCTACTGACACAGATCCAGCCACTACCACTTCTACAGGACAATCACAGTGACTTGGCTCTGAAACCGCCTACCAGGGAACAACTGGCAGCACCCTTAGGCGGAAAATTAGCCTTATTTTCAGTAAATTGGCATTACATTACAAGAGACAAATGGATTTTACAGACAATAGACAAAGGCTACAGGTTTCACTTCCATACTCTTCCAAGGAAGAGAGGAATGCCAAACCTACCTCCAAACCAAAGGACAAACGCTCTACAACAAATAGACCACTTACTAAGGATGAGAGCTATAGAAAAGGTACCCGCTATGGAACAAGGACAAGGATTTTATTCAAGGCTTTTCCTAGTACCAAGAAAGGAAAACAATGGAGACCTATCCTCGACCTGTCCGCTCTAAACACATATCTCATTGTTCCAAAATTCAAAATGCTGACCCTACAGCAACTTCTTCCCATGCTGGGCAAGGAGTCTTGGCTGGTGACTCTGGATCTCAAGGAGGCATACCTGCACGTCCCCATACGACCAAATTGCAGAAGATACCTCAGATTTCTTGCAGGATCAGAGCATTATCAATTCTCAGCATTGCCTTTGGCTTATCTACTGCACCCAGAGTATTCACGAAATGCCTGGCATCAGTAATTGCTCATTGCAGGCTTCAGGGAATTCAAATTTATCCATACCTGGACAACTGCCTGTTACAAGCGGACAGCAAAGACAAATTAACAAAAGATTTGGAAAAGGTTATTCACCTGCTGCAAGCCCTGGGATACACAGTCAACACAAAAAGTCAAGGCTGATACCATCCCAAAGGATAACCTTCCTGGGTGCAGAACTGGACAAATCAAACCAGATGGCATTCCTCACAGCAGAAAACAGAAGCAGCTACCACTCTATTTCATGGCATTAACAACGCAGAACCAGCTTACAGCAAGGAAAATCCTGCAAGCCCTGGGTTACATGGCATCCTGCATAATATTAATTCCACATGCCAGACTACATATGAGGAAGTTGCAATGGTACCTGAGGAATTTATGGTCTCAGCACAAGCACAGCCTAGAAACCAAAATTCCAATAATTCCATGCCTGAAGCAAGAATTCCAGTGGTGGGCCCAGGCCTGTCAATTGAACAAAGGACAGCCCTTCCACAGGCCTCACCGAAGCCAGACTATCACCACGGACGCCTCAGACCTCGGTTGGGTGGCACACATGGTGGACAAGTGCATACAAGGCTTATGGACTCAAGACCAGATGAACCTACACATAAATCAGAAAGAGATGCTGGCAGTAAAACAGGCAATTCAGACATTCAGACCATTTCTACAACAGGGTCATTTGCTGATAAGGACGGACAACAACACATTTATGTGGTATATCAACAAACAGGGAGGCACACATTCATATCCTCTATGCCGGATGACAGTGGACCTCTGGAATGTGGCCCTGAGCCTCAACATTCAGCTCCAAGCCATATTCGTGCCAGGAAAAGAAAATATACTAGCAGACATCTTAAGCAGAACTACCACGGATGCCCACAAATGGATGCTGCATCCAGACATCTTCAAAACCATCACAAGGAAATGGGGACTGCCAGAAATAGACCTGTTCGCATCCCCACACAACCACCAATTGAAAAAATTCTGCACAAGGACATACCACCCACTTGCTTGGAAGGTGGACTCCCTATCCTTCAGTTGGGAAAACCTGACAGCATATGCATTCCCACCTCTTCCTTTGATGCACAAAGTGCTACTGAAGATCAAAGAAGATCACCCGAGGATCATCTTGATAGCTCCAGATTGGCCAAGGCAACATTGGTACCCGCTACTGAGGAGTATGTCCCGGGAACACGCATGGCCTCTACCCCTACTGCCTCTACTGCTAACACAGAGCAACTTCAAAATCCTGCATCCGAACTTGAAAACACTGCAGCTAGCTGCTTGGAACATTACATAAGGAGAAATAACCCAGATTTATCCCAAAGGGTTAAAGACATTATCCTGGAGGCTCGCAGACCCTCAACAAGGAAAACTTATTCAGCAAAATGGAAAAGATATCTCATTTGGAGTGCAACAAAAGGAGTAGATGCATCATTGGCAAACATAGCTAACATCCTGGAATACTTAGCAGAGCTTTTCCGCAATGGTCTGTCCTACTCCTCCATTAAGATTCATGCATCAGCAATTTCAGCAGAATACAACATGGATCCTCCAGTCTTTTCTCAACCTCTACTCAGGCAGATTCTCAGAGGAATTAAAAATGTAAAGCCACCAAGGAAACCACCATTGCCTACATGGGACTTGAACTTTGTGCTAGAAAAGTTAACACTCCCCCCTTTTGAACCAGCAGCAACAGCAGAATTACAGTACTTATCTTGGAAGACTGCATTCCTGCTTGCAATCACTTCAGCTAGAAGGGTTTCTGAATTACAGGCATTAATGGCAGTACAGCCCTTCCTTATCTTCCATCAGGATAGAGTGTCCATGAGAACTAATACTACCTTTATGCCAAAGGTGGTCTCCAGGGTATCATTAAACCAAGCAATACACCTACCAACATTCTTCCCCAACCCACAGAACAGGGGGGAAAGATTGCTGCATACCTTGGATGTACACAGACAGTTGCGCTACTACCTGGACAGAACCAAGAACAATCGAAAAACTGACCAGCTTCTGGTAGTATATGCAACAGGAATGGAAGGAAAAGCAATTTCAAAACAAACAATCTCAAAATGGATAGGAAATTGCATTAGATTTTGCTACTCTTTTCATGGAAAGGCAACTCCAGAAAACATCAGACCTCATTCCACAAGGGCTACAGCCACTACTACAGCTTTCTTACGAGGAGTGGCTACCAAAGACATTTTAGAGGCTGCTACTTGGAGCTCCGTGCATACATTTGCCAAGCATTATAATCTACCTTTATACTCCAGATCCCGAGCAGGTTTTGCCACTGCTGTTTTGCAAGGGATCTTAACTACACCATAAACTCTTAGTGCCTCCTCCCCCAGTTTGGCTATGGTAGTCTACCCATTTGTTAGGACTGCAGATGCATCCTTGAAGGACATAGTACAGTTTTGTACCTACCATAAATGTAGATGTCCGAGAGGTATGCATCTGCAGTCAGGATTACCCACCCTCCTTCCCCTCTGTGGTACTCCTAGGGTGTTTGCCCATCTTGTAGCTTGCTGGGGGAATCTATTATGGTGTATTTGTTTGTATATATATATATATATATATATATATATATATATATATACATGTTTATTTCTATTTGCTCTCTATTGTTTGGAAACATTTACATTTATCCAAATTTAGCCTTCCTAGAGGGCACCTGGCATCTGGGGCAAGAAACACTGAGGAAAATGGCGTCGGCTGATACCTTTATACCCGCAGAACTGCAGCTATGACGTCGGGTGAAGTGCGACATCAGCCGAGGCCAGACCCAGACTTTGGAATCCGGCCGACCGAAGGGCTGCCTGAGGCCAGGACAACCCATTTGTTAGGACTGCAGATGCATACGTCTCGGACATCTACATTTATGGTAGGTACAAAACTGTACTTTATAGTGGGTGTCACAAAAGGAAATATTGCCAACCCAGCAATCTGGAATTTTGTAAATAATTCTACATCATTTGCAAATATTGATATGATTTATATAGAAGTGTGACAGAAGGCGATACTGCCAGCTCAGCTGTCTGGAATTTGAGTGTGAGTGGCAACACCACAGGAGAAGTTGTTGGGGGATCCCTGTCCATGTAAATGTTTCTCCTAAGTGGAATTGTAGACACCAGATCTTTTGGTTAAGCCAGTCCTACCTGGCACTAGTCACACTCAGTCTCACTAATGCCTAAATGTACAATCTAAAGAACATTGTGTTAAATGCCGAAGCCACAGAAGTCGTACTGTGAGACAGAACACATTTGACATGACATTGTGTTGCAAAGCAGATGTTTGACCTGAAAGAAATTGAAGTTGCTGGAGGAGTTTTGAGTGGACGTGTACATACCAAATCAATTGGATGACAGTTCTGTCACTATAGTCTCACACACTAATTATTAGTCATCAATGGGTGGCCACAGTGGTTCAGCGGTTAGCGTTGCTGCCTCACAGCAAGAGGTTCTCCGGTTTGATTCTCGGCTGGGGTGCCTTCTGTGCGGAGTCTGCATGTCCTCCCTGTGGTTGCAAGGGTTTCCTCCGGGTGCTCTGGTTTTCTTCCACATCCCAAAGACATGCTGTAGGTGGATTGGACACACTAAATTGGCCCTAGGCGTGAGTGTGTGTGCCTTCTGTGAAAGGTTGGGCGCCGGGCTGGCAATTCGACACCATAAAACTCCACTGCCAATCATGAGCGGACAGGTAATCTGCTGTGGCGACCCCTAACCGGGAAAAAGCCAAAAGAAGAAGATGATGGGATTCAAACATCTGCTCAAGTCCATAATCGAGAACATTTTATCAACTGCCAATGCCACAGGGGACGTTTATTACAAGTGTTGGACAGCACATATTTGTAGTTTCCATATATTTGGGTGAATGGCAATGTGTTGACAAGCAAAACAGCAATGTATTGATCACAATTTGCTACAGATATCTCTGACTTGCATGTGCCCTGCGTGACAACACTGACTATATGCATAGCTTTACACAGTGTTATTTTTCATTTCTGAATACCCCCTATTGTATTTATGTCCTGTAAGAGCACCAACATTGTACCTGTAAACAAACATTTAATTGTATATTGTAATAATGAAAACAACAAATTGATGTGTGCTGTACTGTCTAAGGTACCATGAATTAAACAACCCCTGTATGAAATCATTTATTCAGCTGTTTGTGTATTTGTTTACTTATTGATTTCAGTTTGATAACCATGTAAGGGGACTGGCTGACAGACCCTTTTAAGTCACAACCTGAGCACCATGATGCAAGGCACAAACAAAGTTATAAATAAATTATATCACTTTCTGAAGGAATGTCAGTTTGGTAAAAAGCAGAAGTAAATTTCACTTCTAGCAAGCAACTACATTACATCAAAAAAAGTTCACTGTCAAGGAACATGGCCAGTCTATTTTGTCAAAAAGCTGCCTGTTTACTCCACTGTCGAGGAACATGGCTGGTCTATTTTGTCAAAAAAACTGCCTGTTTACTCCTCCCAAAGAAAATTAAACAATCTATTCAGGTGATTGGTGGAAAGTTATTTTTATTTTCTGACCATTTCATATTGGTTAGCATGGAAGAAATACTTAATTTGGGTATGCTGTTCTGTCTTTTGCCTGGTTAACACAAAATGTTTATCAGTCAGGTCAGCTATATGTCATAATATGAACCATTTATGGACAGAATTTCTTCATATAATTTTTACTACTATAGCCAGCTTCTGTAGCACAAAGAATGACATTCACAAGTGGTAATCCTTCACATGTCTGTAAATAGGTCACTGGACAATCCAAACAAGTTACTGTGACATCATCATAGGTTGCTACTTTATCAACATTGCTTACAAAACAAAGATAGACTCTCCAAGGGGGCATTCTCGGATGGGTTTCTCAGAAGGTACTGATTTACCACAGGTAAACCACCTACATTTTGCATATTTGTTACTATGCATTGATTTTTATTTGTTTGTCAATCTATCTGTCGCTTAACTTATAGCCCCTTTGGAGTCAAACCGTAAATGTACAAGCAGCACACACACTATCATAATCTAATGCTAATACATTTGTAGTTATTTATTTTGAGTGGACTGGACCATCATCATCATCCTCATAACCCCCCTCCACACACACACACACTTTTTATCTACATAGGATCCAGGGTGTCGTGTCAGCTGTTACCATCTCTCTTTACTCAATGCCATTCTCCTACTTTCTTCAACACTTATGCCTGACTGTTGCAAGTCTTCTGTCACCCAATCCATCTACCTCTTTACCAGATGTCCTCATTTCCTCATCCCTTCTTCCTATCTGTCCTAAAACTTGTTCATTAGATTGTCTTCTGCTTTTCTACACATGTCCATACCACAGTAATCTATACTCTTTGACATTCTTTGCAGCTGGAGCTACTTTAGCTTCTGCTATGATGCCCTCCAGTCTGTCACACATCTCAGGCAATTCATCTCCATCACCTTTAGCTTCCTCAGCTGCACTTATTTACTGTCAAGGTTACTATACCTTGCAGTAATACTGGTGACACCACTGGTTTGTACACCTTACCTTTCAGCTTATTTGGCATTCTTCTGTCATGTACTACACCTGACACTTTGTGCCATTTGGCTATAGACTGTCTGAGTCTATCTTTGACATTCTCATTCAGACTTCCCTTTTCCTCAACCCCCCCCCCCCCAATACTTGAAGCTGTTAACTTGTTCCACTACTTTCCCTTCTGTTTCAATTCCCTGCTTCTTCTGCTGTTACAACTGTCATATCTGTGCCCAGTTTCACCCAATATGCCTTCAGTTTTGCCTTCCATCCTATCATTTGCTGAAGTTCTTACTCAGAGCCTGCCTGTAGTGCCACATTGTCTGCATACAGCAACTTTGTTGATCTGTTCCCTACAGTCTGTTTGCTAATGTAGCCCATCACCAGTATGAATAACAGTGGACTCAGAGATGAGCTCTGGTGCACACCCAACCCCACTGGGAACCACACTGTGAGACTGAACACTGTCCGTACTTGAGTCATTGGGTACTTTTACATAGCCTGCACTTATTCTACCAATGTTTCTGGAACTTCGAACCACCACAGGACTGTCCAAATCAGGTTTCTTAGGACCTTGTTTTATGCTTTCTCCAAGTCGAGGAATGCCCATTTGGCCTCTTTCCTCATCTCTAGCTTCTTCTTTGCTCTGACCCTTTTAAAATGTTTGATTTCCTGGTAAACCACTGAAGATCACAGTTTCATGCTTATTCATCCCAAAATGTATGCTGATCCAACATCTATCATTCAACTAACTTTCTAAACAAACT
Source organism: Protopterus annectens (assembly GCF_019279795.1). NCBI lineage: Eukaryota > Metazoa > Chordata > Ceratodontiformes > Protopteridae > Protopterus > Protopterus annectens. The sequence goes on along the minus strand of NC_056732.1, from coordinate 1,356,560,151 downwards.
AAAGTAATATTTAAAATGTGTCCCTGATTCTGGGCCTCTTGAGCAAAGAAGTTGTAAGACCAGGGCAACCCATATCATTCTAATGTCTTTATAAATTCAAATATAAAAAAGGAATGAATTAGATATATCTGGTGTCCTGCCATGAAGTAGAGAAACATGACAGAAAACATTCTTGATGATTCTTTTCCCTTTAACATCTCAGGGAAGCATTGAGATCAGTTACCCAAACAACTCATCTGCAGTGCTCACCTGACTGTTTAAACTGAGCAAAAAAGATCTTTTTTTTTTTTCATCCACAAACATCCTCAACTCCCACTCAGCAATTGTAGTCACCTTGGCTTCCAGTTTCAGAACGAGTTGCAGCCCTGCCTCGTAACTTTGTTCAAGAATTCTTGACAAAAAGCTAAGCCTAAGGTCACTATATGGAAGCTAATTTATTTTTTGTGTCAAGAAACTAAGGAATAATGTCGAACAATGCATTGAACTCATCTATAATAAGAGTATGACACATTTAGATTCACAAGGATGTAGCTGATACATTAGCAAGCAGATTTAGTTCCCCTATCCACACTGCTGCTCCAATCTCCCTGAAAATGTAGTTCTGAAATTACTTCGGAACAAGTCTTAGAATCCTAATCAAAGGATAAAAATAACACCCCAGTGTAAACAGATAAGCTGCATTCTCATCACTGCCAAGTATGCACAGTCCCAGTCACTAATTAAACCATTCAGCCTTAGCTTATGCAAAGAGTTTATGTCCTATGTCGGGAGAACAGCCACTGTAACTCCCCTACACAAGGTCAGAGCTAAGTGATTTTAGGTTTATCAGCCTTGCGTGCCTTGTATGCAAAGCCATGGAACACATTGTTTATGCAAATGGGTACTTTTCTGTTAAACACCTACCACATCTTCGCACTGCTGTGTTTCGGTGCTATTTTATCATTCATGCAGGACTGACAAATGTGATGTGAAAACAATTATTTTCATTAGGTAAGGTTACCTTTTTTTGTTTTTTATTTCATTTGGCAGGCAGGCAAAACTGCAGAGACAAATGTCTTGTGTGGTGCTGCACGATCACAGTTTTTACAATGTGGAGAACGACTCCTTTCATTTGCATTTGAGGGCTGACTGAATAAACGGGGGACTGTGAGCTTTGGCAAGACCTCTTTTATGGGTGTTGCCCTGCAGTACAACTGTGAAGACTTTTTCAGAGCACCTCACTTTGCTGAAAACATACAGCTGCAATGTGATGTGTTCTTTATAAAGTTTGCAGTTGTTGATTTGACAGCAGTACACATTAATCCTGAGAATACATGGTAAACATCACCCGATCCAGGCATATCCAGTAAGTAGTATGAATTTTTTCACCTTCTCTCCTAATGGTATTCCCCTACATTAACCTTCTTCTACAGTGAGACGGGCTTCTCTTTTAAGTATTATACTGAAAAGGTAACTAGAGTCTGGCTGAAACCATGCGTAAAAAAAAAAAAAAAAAAAAAAAAAACAACCTCCCACAACTGGTAGGAGTTTTAACGGTGGACTGCAGCTATTTCTGCAATGACCAAACGGTCCTGTACACCTAACATGACAATAGACACTTGTCAGTCAGTTGTACAGAAGTAGTTGTCATCCACAAACTTGTGTCCGGTACTGAAATACTGGTGAAATACAGCAGCGCAAACTGGTAGGAGTTTAACGGAAAAGTACCTGCAAATGCAAGCATAATTATAAGCAATGTAGCTGATCTAGATCTCATTCAGTTTGGTTTTGTAAAAGGCAGGTCCTGTCTTCTGAATCTAGTAAGTTTCATTAAAATGGTTACAGTACCTGTGTGCTTATCTCAATTTGGTCACGGCATTTGACACTATACCCATGCTGGCATAAAAAAAAAAAACAGGCAATCGTCCACTGGAGTGCAACTTGACTATCCAGCTGATCCAAAGTTATGAAGTTGCTAGCACCCTTTCAGAATATAAATTATAACTAGTGGTGTACCACAGGGATTATTGCTGACCCCTCTCTTGTTGGCATGTGTTTTGCAGATATTCAAGCCAATATCCCATAAGTGTAGTAGACACTTTGTTAATGACTCTAAGCTGGTCACTAATATCCACTCATCCACTTATACTAGAGAGTGCCAGCAAGGGTTGGAATATGCACATGCTTAGTATACCAAAAATTATCTATTTCATCTTAAGTGCAGCATAGTAGTGCTTGACAAAAAAATGCTCCCACCTCATATGTCACCAACAGTTCTCTTCAGGCAGACACATTCATTAGAGAACGTGATACTTCTACAAGCAACTCTGTCACTTGATTATCATATTTCCACTCTAGTCGGGTAATCCTTCTATCTTGCCCAGTTAATTTTCAAGGGAATATCTTCAAGATCCAACCAGTGTACTTTTGTCTTATCAGACTGTTTTTAAATTTGCCATTCTGTGTAACAGCTTACTGATTAGTACAATCTATAGCCATTTTATTTCCTTAAGTATGCAAAAATCCAAGCATCTTGCACAATTGCAAAGGCTTCTAACCAAGAAAATTAAAGCACTTAAATATGTCAACTATGCCAGTAGATTAGCATGACTCTCCTTAATCTCAGTAGCATACAAGCTGCTCCAGTATGACTTGTGTTTGCTGTTTGAGCCATGAAAGACCCAATGCTACTTGACTCCCTACTATTTTGGTAAAACAGAGGCATTACAAACACCTGTACTAGGGAACCAAGTTTATACCAACAAATAAATAAGGCTCTCTAGGGGGATAGTTTCCTAATTCAACATATTCCTATCCTATGGAATAAGTCAACAGTACAGGTCAAAGTACTATGATAACTAGAATTAGGGATAGTCCTGATGATTAGATGGATAGACACAAGTCTGGGTTTGCTCAGTTTGGGATTTGAGCACTATTAAGTGCTTGCAGAGGGTGAGAACTGCTTTTAAGTGTGTCTGCATAAATAAGCATATGGTTAGATCTCTTAAGCCAATGTGATCAGTTGCCTGGTATTAACCATATGTTCCTGTGTTTTTCTATAGTCAACAATACACAAAGACAGAAATACACATAATATATGATTTTTTTCTGAAATTGGCTGAGTGATAGCTGGACAAAAACACTGACCTAGTTCCAACAGGTCTTTCTTGCTTCTAATTATTTTCTATATGAATTACCCTTGTGATTGTTTTTAAATTTGCCATTCTGTGTAACATCTTACTGATTATATCACCTCTACACTGCTCTTTCCTTAAGAATTTGATCAAGTGTATCAAATGGCACATGTAAGTTTCATATGTAAACAAGTGCTATATAATTAAACTATGTTGCTCCTTGAAATACCAAAAAGACTTTGTGTACTAAGAGTGCAGTGTGTGCATTCTGTCAGTTCTGCATTTACTTGATCTCTATGTGGAGTGTAGTTGTGATTGTACAATGACAGAGGGGCTGTGGGGTCAGCACCCCCAAATAAATATAATTTTTTATATAGTTATTTGGCATAAAAAGTCTGTGATTTATGTTTATATTTCCTCTTCCAAGTAGTGCTTAGATAAGGAATGTGTGTTTTTACTTTTACGATTAGTAATGTATAAACAGAATAAATGCAAAAATTGTAAATTTTAATTGTAAGTCAGTGCAGTATGTTTATCAGTGGTGATAATGAATGTGTGATTTGTGTTGCATTCCCTACTCTAATAAATGATCATAAAAAATATCTTTACTATTAATTTTGTGATTGTTGCCATACCTCTCAGTATATCAGCACAAGAAACCTGGACAAAGCCCAAAATAATGGGGTGACGAAAGGCACCAAAATAGGGACAGATATTATATGTTGCTCTTATAAACTTACAAAGTTGCTAGAATAATAGATTTCATTTCTTTAACATTTATATTTAAAAAATGTATGCCCAGGAGATAGGCTTTTAATTGAGCTTGTAGAAGCATGTCATTGTGTACGTGACTGTGCATCACTACAAGTACAATATATGTATTCTACTAGGCATGTGACTGCTATTGTGCTGTCCCAGTAAGCATGTCGCA